>NC_136952.1:20286946-20399446 GCF_949987615.1 Pollachius pollachius | reverse complement strand
TGCCGCTTATATTCCCGCTTTTTATCGGCGGTCAAAGGTTTAGTACTGCCTTGCGGGAGAATGAACATGTATTGGTCAGTCCATTCATCTTTAAAATGTCTGTTTTCGTGGTCAACTTTCCTAATTTTCGAGTAAGCCATTTTCTCATTCCAAATCGCTCTTCCGGTAAACAAATGATTTGATTGGCTATTTTTTGAGTGACACAATTACGCACATGTCGTGACAGACGGAGGGAGGGGGGGAGGTCGGTGAGTGCATGACCTTCGCTCTGTGAAGATCATTACTTTTTGCTGTTTTTATGCTGTACTACGGACTATTCTGCCTTTCAATTTGAATTTCAGTGAGGAATGTCTTCATTAACATAATCATGCTTTATATAGTAAAATCATAAAAAAAATAAAAAAACACGATCAAAATCATGTAGCCTAAATGAACATGCTATGTCGATCAGGAGGAACTAGCTAGGCTAGCTTTTGCAATTGTTTTTGGGGATTTCTTTAACTCTACAAGCTGTTCCTTCAAATAAGGATATCAGCTCACTTTTGGCCTGCGTTATGATTACCTGATGAATGGTGAGTATTATGTTATCCCAATTGGCTATCCTCTTTCCCGTGTGACAATCGATTGCCTGCGTTCTCGGCTGTCCTCTTGGTATCTGGTAAAAAAATTACTAGTAAAACCATCAACACATCAGGGCTTTGCTGACCAGGGCCCAGTTTCCCGAAAGCATCGTTAGCCTAAGTTGTTTGTGAAGTTTGTCGTATGAGCATTAGACAGTTTTCACACCGTGTCACAAAAGCAGCGTTGCGTAACGAACGTTGTGAAAACACTCATAGCTACCGAGGGCTCCAGGTGTACACGTAGGGCGCTAAAAGCATCGTTACTTTAGCCTCAGTGGCGCCACCAGCTGGACATTCAGTGGTATTGGATGTGTTTTATTAAAACGCATCCAATACTGGGGGCGTCCTCCCCCCGAATACTTTGTGATTTTCACATACAAACGAAGCAATCTGGTGCATTCTGACAAAATAATAAAGAGAAAATAGAACATTTCCTTACAAAGACGAATGGAGCCGGGGAACTAAGTTTTGACCTAATTTATTTGCCTTGTAGAATTCAGCAAGATTAAAAGTGAAAATACATCAATAATAATTGGGAATTAAGTTAACATTCTCTCTCTGTCTCTATCTGTATGTGTGTTAGAGAGAGAGAGAGAGAGAGAGAGAGAGAGAGAGAGAATGTGATTCTAAAAGGGGTGAGTGTGTTATGGCCAATCTATTGTGTTGGCAACTTCACTCACACACATTTTTTCTGTTGCCTGTAGCATCCTCACGTAGCCAGATGCCTCTCTCACGCTGAGCTGGTCAAATGGACCATGTGAACCCGTCTTGATGGCTTCAAAACATTCAAGGAGGTCATCTCGGTTCTCGTACACAGTGTTGACGATCCTGCTGTTAAAATTCCTCCTTGTAGATAAAGCTCTGGGCAGTCTTCGTGAAACCATCTTGTCAAGAACGCTGCACCGTTTCGGTGACCGGGAAAAGAATGAAGCAATACCGCTCAGATCGGAAAAGAAAACGTTGACTTTTTTGATGCGGGAGGTAGCTTGCTGCATGATCAAATGAAGCTGATGTGCATAGCAATGCACACAATGGGCATTCTTAAAATGTTCACGCACCTTTTGCTGCACACCAGCCCTCTCTCCCCTCATCACACTGGCACCATCGTACGCTTGTGCAACGCTCTTCATTTTGTCATTGTCGTCGGCCAAAAGCTGGTTCAGTCTCTCCAAAAGTACACTGGCAATTGAAACTGACGTTGAATCCGAGATGGGAATAAACTCAAAAAAACGTTCCTGCACGGCATGGTTGTCATCAATGTATCTGAGCACAAGCACCAGCTGTGTCTGCGTGGAGACGTCCGTAGTTTCATCAGCTTGGATGGCCAGATAGCGAGCTGACTTGACCTCCTCCACAATCCTTTCATTCCAAAAGCTCGTTCTGCACCGCCTTGGATGTGCCCTTGAACACCGTGGCATTTTTCAGGTGGTCATCGAAAACTTCATCCAACTGTGCCACGATGTCCCCCTAATCCAAGAAAAATACCTGGGTTTGTGGAGCCCGCCGTCTCATCCTTGCCTCACAAAGCCAACTCGAACACTCCACAAAACTTCACACATTGGATGAGCCGGTTGAGGATGTGTCGGTTCTTGCTCACCTCATAGTTGTGGCGACGAACAGCTAGCCAGTATCCCTCAACCAGTTGAGTGGCAATGTTCACCCTCCCAAGAGTCGCAAATCTCAAGCAGCTATCCATGTGGATCTTTGACATCTCATGCTTCTTGATTTTCTAAGACAGATGGTGCATCTCTGTCACACCAGTCGATACCCAAATAGTGCTGTCTGTCGTCAGGTTGGAAGAGTAGGCAGTGGTAGCAGAAGACTGCATTAGCTTCTTCACAACCTGCTAGTCAGCTTTTTTTTTCGTACCAATTTGTTGAAAATCCTTGGGTGTAGGACTTTCCCTTCTTTGTAAAAAAAAATCCTCTTTCTCCCAGTTGGTAGTGCGTCGCCCAAATCGCCCCTATACACCATCCGCCCCTGGTTAGAAGTCAACAACAACAACATTTATTTCAGCAATTTAAAATTCCAAAAATACATGCCAAGCTGAAATTGACAGATTAAACCACGTCACAAGGCAACCACATCACAAGGCATATAATAAAATCAAATGATTCCATTGCTCTTGGGTGGGAGGTCGCTTTCGAGCTGCACTTGCTGTCTCCCTCCTATTTTAATTCAACCATCGTGGTTAAAATGTCCTCATATTGATCAATGACAGAAGACACACTGTACATGACTCACGCTGAGACCAGTGGGGGTTGCAGAATTTCTGCAGGCATTTTTGGTAGTGATTGTTTGCCATTAAGCACTGTAGGCGCTTCAGTGAGGCAGTGATGAAGTTTACTATTACTTGGGCCGTGTCTAGACAGTTACAAACATCCCTGACCTTAGTTCAGTGCACACTCGCCAAGTTGAGAGATTGGTTTCTGCAGTGAACGTAGACTGCTACTGGGGCTAACAGAGCCTGTCGCTTCCCGCTTCCCGTCCATTAACTGTATTTATGGGACAGAGCCCGATTAAATCCGGATATTTTAATAAGTTGGGTGTTATAGGTTTTAAACAACATGTCCGAGTTGTTTGAATGACAGAAGCTCCGCTAGCTCGATGCTAAAGTGCTAACGGGAGCTAACAGCCTGTCCCCTCCTGTCCTATTAACTGTATTTATGGCAAAGCCTTTTTTCTTTTTAATATGACCAAACACAATGGCCAGAGGACCAGCATCCTTTCTTGACTGGCAAAAAATAATCTTTGAGTTTTACATGTTCTAGAAATGTTCATTAATTGACAGTCCTAATGTTTATTTTCTTGTCTTCTGATACTTTATCACAGTATGGAAAGGGAGATTTGGAGGTACCTGGGGTCTCATTTATAAAACTGCGTGGGATCGTTACTAAAATTGTACGTACGCCCAAAAGCCAAGTTTTGCGTGCGTCAAAAAATATTCAGACTTCTAAAACCCTGCGTACGCACACCTCTAAGCAATCTATGCTTTATAAATCACAGAGTGCCTACAAGTGTGCGCAGCTGAATCAGCTTCACGTTCCGCCCTGTACACGCCCCTTTTTAACCATAAATGGTCAATGCAAACAACCTCATGAATGCGATATGCATATAAAACAGACTCAGATGCAAGTATTAAGTCTTATTGGAAACAATGGCAGAAGGACTGAGAAAAGCAAAAAAGCGAAATTTCACGGAGGTTGAAGTGGAGACACTTGTGGGTGAGATGGAGGCCCGAAAGGTAGTTTTGCTCGGCGGTCACAGGATTGGGATCACTGACAACAAAAAGCAGAGTGAGTGGTAACATGTTGCTGCAGCATTGAACTCTGTCAGTGGCACGGAGCGCACAGTCCCAGAATTAAAAAAGAAGTGGTCTGACATAAAGGTACATATTTTTATTACCAATAAATCGTTATGGTCCCTGAAGACCCTCTCCCTCTGAACCCTGCCATTTGCATGGTCCTCCAGCAGTGCCATGGTGCAGCATTACGCACGGGGCTCACCGCTGTATATATAGGGTTACGGTAATACGACTGACCGAGAACACCTTGGATAATCAGTTTGTAATCACCCACGTAAAATGTTCTTGAACATAACCCCTTTTTAATGCCTGATTTGTCATGAAAAGCATCAAGAGGAACGGACAATAATATAACGATTGCGATGAGGAGTATGTGGCTTGGTTTTCCACACTTGGGATTTAATTGACATTTGATTATGTGTTTACAGTGTCACATACAAATATTATGTTATTGACACGTTGGACAGATGCTTTATTCCATGCAGTCGCGCCGTCAGGACAGTATGGAGTGACGGGATTAAATATAGAGAATTCTGATTTAAAATTATGATTTTGATTCTAAGGAGATGTTTCTGGAGTTATAACTGAGAAATAACGCAGTTGACTTCAATTATTCTGATGACATAGATTTAACGCATGGTACGGGTTGAAATTAAACGTATGAAGGGCGATGATAAAACATAATCGTTCTTCTCACTCTACATTTCTTCAGTCTGACTTCAGTTCACCACCACACCGTCTGTGTCGTCAATTCTCCTTTTCCTCCAAACCATGCGTACGCATGGGTCAGAGTTTGCTTAGGGCTGCGCACATTCTCCCGTCAAGTTAGTTTTTTATAGATCACAACCTTGCCGTGGAAAGTCACGTCCGCCACTTTCTGCCCCGTTTTGTGCGTACGCAACGGTTGTAAATGAGACCCCTGGTCAGGGCTTGGTCAGCCTACAAATCCCAGGTGTGGAGACTGCAGGGAAACCGCACAGAGAGGACACTAAAGAGCCATCTCTCATTCATCGAGTGGACTCATTGGTTTGTGAATGACCACAAAGATGCTCCTATAGGCAGATTGCTGCATGGCATTCGCCACTTATTCAAATTGTAGAGGTTGAAGCAGTCTGCATTTTGGTCACTTGCCATAACACTGTCATGTGTTTTATCAAAACACCATCAGTAACATTTAAATTGAGTTGATGTGGACGGCTCTTTTTTGTCCGATTTTTTCAGTGTTCAGTGCCTGTTTGTGAGACATGCATTGTTTGAAAGATAAGCCTTTGATTTTGTTTAATTTTAATATGCCTTTCATCAACAGTGGTTTGGAGTTTTATTACAAAAATTAAAGTGCTTAACTACTGGTGAACGACGTTGCAGAACATATATGGTACAAGTTTGTGTTGATTGCATGGAAAAGGGAATAATCTATTACAAATTATGAGGTAAGAACGTGGTAATACCATGGAAACAAACAAGGCTTCCTTTTACAGTACAGTTTCAGCTAACATACTGGGTAAATTGTCATGTTTTACTTAGTAAAGTTGCAGAACATACATGGTACAAGTTCCAGTTAACTGCATCGACAATGGAATGTATCTATTACAAATTATATGGTAATAACCTGGTAACACCATGTAAACAAACGGCTTCGTACCCAGTTTTTAAGAAGATGTACCATGACACTAGAGGTAAACGGTTCCTGCTGAGGTTGTTACCAGGTAAGTAATTCCATAGTTTCTAAGGTAAATGAAACGAATTAACCCTTTCTAAATCGGTGTAGCTATGAATAATAACTATGTAAGAAAAAGTAATTTATTGGAAAGTACTATGCTAATTTCTAGATAGTACATCATTAAACTTGGGCTGTTACCAACATAAACCTTGGATAACTACAAGTGTAACTTGAATTAATAGGTGTTTCTAAGAATTGGTTGCCTAATTTCCTAAGAAGTCCACAATAATATCTGAGTTATTACCAACCTAAAACAGTTACAACTACACGGTACTTAGTTGAGTTGATGGGTACTAGTGGAGGTTTTACTTCGTACTTCAGCTGTAATTCCTCTGTATTTACCTTCTTATTACCAGTGGTAATTACCCAGTAATACACTATGATTTAACATATATTCACCGGGTAAATACCTAATAATTAGGGGACTGTAAAAGGAAGGGTTACCCACTGCAAAAGTTAACAATGGAGTTTAGTTTTTTTAATCATTCAAAATATGTTTGAGTGGGAGGGAAATGCGATTGTTTTTTTTTTCATTTATAAGTTGTTCCTATTTAAAGTAAAATGGGTTGGAAGTGTCTCATTTATCATGAAATCAATGAAGCAGCAAAGCAATTCACCTAATTAATTCTGTAACATCACTGTCGAGCTTCTAGGATTGGAAGGGATGGGTGTTCCATCGCTGTCAAGTACACTTGTGTTCTTCCAGCTTTAGGCTTCTGTCATTGCACATTTAACAGTATTCTGGGAGCAGAGTGAAGCACAAAACAGGTTTGTACAAATGCAAGGTGGCCATAGGCTCAATCACCACTGTGTTCCCTTATTCGACAACAGCTACCTGACATTTATTTACATGAGGATCTTTGTAGATATTCGAGATTGGCACTTTAAGTTGCCAGGCAGGACAATATATAGAAATTATAACCCCTAACCTCTAACCTCAACCAAAACGCCTCTGTTACATCTTAGTCTTTCATTGAAACCTATACATTAAGAGAGGGAAAACTCACTTAAAATTAAAAAATAAAATAAAGATGTGGAGTGCTTGTCTGAATGAATGTTACCAGCCAATGAGATTCTAATGTTAAACTAATGAAATCTATCTCTGCTGCGGGCTGCCACCACTTGCTGAAATGGTTGTGCAGTCCCAGGGTGTCAGCGGGGTTAGGTTCCATATGGTTAAGCACAGCAGGACTCTGGCAAAGTGCTCTCTCTAAATGATATCCTGGCTGGAGAGAGAGAATTCTAGTTTAGTCAGAAATACTGGACTAGTTTCAGACAAAATCAAGAGAATATTGAAACACAGATCTAAAATAATGGAGAAGTAGAAATTGAATCTAAAACAAATAATATGAGATCAACTCTATTGAGTGTGAGACCAGGAGGTTTATGTATATATATATTACTGTTATAGTAGAATTGTGTACCTGAAGTGTTTGTGGCACCCATTTGACTCTCTGGTCCTCAGTCCAGGCAGACCCCTGAGGGGGAGTTCCTGCCCCTGGACCAGTGTGAGCTGGACGTGGGCTTCGGCACGGGGGCGGACCAGCTCTTCCTGGTGTCTCCGCTCACCATCTGCCACCAGATCACCAGCCGGAGCCCCTTCTTCGAGCTTTCCCAGCGCTCCCTCTGCAGCGAGCAGTTTGAGATCGTGGTCATCCTGGAGGGCATCGTGGAGACCACGGGTAACAACATGGAAGAAGAGTTTTAGCTTAGCTCTCGTTTATTTCCGTCTTCATTCTTCATAATCACATTCAATCGAGCAAAAGATTAAAACACATCAACACATCAAATGGGAAACAATCTGTGTCACTCCCTTGGTCTTGGGATTTGATTATTGTTTAATTTCACCCTCTTCAAATATTCAATAGCGCGCTCTAAGATGTCCCCCTGAGCTCCGGATTTCATTTCCTCATCCTCTTCCATCTCCCTCCTTTCATCCATATGGGTCACATTTAAAGGACAATACTGCCTTGTGTGATGAACAATCGATATCACGTTCTAGTGAAGCCTGGAGAGATGGTTATGATGGTTCGATCACAACGGTCAAAAACTGTACAATGTCCTCCTCTTGTTGATCCATTGAATTAAAGGGCCCCTAGTTTTTAATATTCTTAACAAGCCAATTCGAAATATACCCATTAGTGACCTCACAAGTGAGAGTGAAGGTGAATCAACCTGTCAGTTGATATTTCCATGTGGGATGTCCCCCATGGAAAGATCTGGAAATGGCTAATCAACCTTTAATTCTTCTACCTTGGTTTTAGCTGCCTGACATTACCTGTGGGTCTGCCTCCCCCCTCTCCTCTCCCCTCCCTCCCCCTCCCTCCTCCCCTCTCCCTCCTCCCCCTCTCCTCTTCCTCCCCCTCTCCTCTCCCTCCTCCCCTCTCCCTCCTCCCCCTCTCCCCACCTCTCCTCTCCCTCCCCCTCTCCTCTCCCTCCTCTCCCCCCTCTCCTCTCCCTCCTCCCCCTCTCCTCTTCCTCCCCCTCTCCCCACCTCTCCTCTCCCTCCCCCTCCCCTCTCCCTCCTCCCCCTCTCCTCTTCCTCCCCCTCTCCTCTCCCTCCTCCCCTCTCCCTCCTCCCCCTCTCCCCACCTCTCCTCTCCCTCCCCCTCTCCTCTCCCTCCTCTCCCCCTCTCCTCTCCCTCCTCCCCCTCTCCTCTTCCTCCCCCTCTCCCCACCTCTCCTTTCCCTCCCCCTCTCCTCTCCCTCCTCCCCTCTTCTCTCCCTCCCCCTCTCCTCTCCCTCCCCTCTCCTCTCCCTTCTCCCCTCTTCTCTCCCTCCCCCTCTCCTCTCCCTCCCCCTCCTCTCCTCTCCCTCCCCCTCTCCTCTCCCTTCTCCCCTCTTCTCTCCCTCCCCCTCTCCTCTCCCTCCCCCTCTCCTCTCCCTCCCCCTCTCCTCTCCCTCCTCCCCTCTCCCTCTCCTCCTCCCCTCTTCTCTCCCTCCCCCTCTCCTCTCCCTCCCCCTCCCCTCTCCTCTCCTCTCCCTCCCCCTCTCCTCTCCCTCCCCCTCTCCTCTCCCTTCTCCCCTCTCCTCTCCCTCCCCCTCTTCTCTCCCTCCCCCTCTCCTCTCCCTCCCCCTCTCCTCTCCCTCCTCCCCCTCTCCTCTCCCTCCTCTCCCTCCTCCCCTCTCCCTCCCCCTCTCCTCTCCCTCCTCTCCCTCCTCCCCTCTTCTCTCCCTCTCCCTCTCCTCTCCCTCCCCCTCTCCTCTCCCTCCTCCCCTCTCCCTCCCCCTCTCCTCTCCCTCCTCCCCTCCTCTCCCTCCTCCCCTCTTCTCTCCCTCTCCCTCTCCTCTCCCTCCCCCCCTCCTCTCCCTCCTCCCCCTCTCCTCCCCCTCCCAGGGATGACGTGCCAGGCCCGGACATCCTATACCGAGGATGAGGTGCTGTGGGGCCATCGCTTCCTCCCAGTCATGTCCCTGGAGGATGGCTTCTTCCGGGTGGACTACTCCCAGTTCCACAACAACTTTGAGGTCCCCACATCACCGCACAGCGTCAAGGAGCAGGAGGAGAAGCCGGCCCTCACCTCGCCCGGAACTGTGCTGGCCGTGGACACCTCCAGCTCCAACCCCCGGCCCCTGAGGGAGGGACGGGGAGGCTGTGAGGTGCGAGGCGGGAGTCGCCGGGAGAGGATGATGTCAGTGGACTGTGTGAACCTCATTGAGGACCAGGCCACCTCCACCACCTCCACCTCCTCCACCTCCTCCACCAGGCTGCCCAGCAAGCTCCAGCGCTTGAGCTCCACCAAGGAGGAGCACCTATGGCGGGGGCCCAAGGCCGGCCTGGCGCTGCCCGGGGTGAAGGCCTCCAGCCTGTGGGACCTGCCGCTGAGGATCCAGAGGCTGCGGACCAGCTCCACGCCCACCCACTGGCCCCCGGAGGAGCAGCTCCTGGGGTCAGGGGAGGGGGAGGTGGAGAGGCAGAGGCCACCCCCTCCGGAGCAGGTCCCCGACCATCTGCCAGCTGAGCTCCGATGGATGAACCGTTGACTTCTGGCAGGTATCAAGAAAATCTGGGGTCTGTTTGGTTGTATTTTAATCAGGAATAAAGGGCATTGTAGGGGGTCTGTTGACCGTTGCCATGAAGAGCAGGACAAAGGTCTACAAGCTATTCAAACTCTCTCTGTACATAGACTGTATGTGTCCCTTTGCAACGTCACATAATAGTTTAATACACTATTACAAGAACCCTCCCTGCATAATCAAAACACAAGCCACATTTTAAAGTTTGATTTTAATGTCTTGTTATCTAACGTGACTTTTGCTGTGGTGTCATTATGCATTACTATATCTCTTTATTTAATCATATATTCATGTTTGTTTTTATATTTTGATCTATATGTTTATATTTGTTTTATTTATTTTATAACTGCAGTAATTTGATACATATTGATCTGATATATTAATATGATCTTAAACACTGTCATCAATTGTAAGAGAATCTTATAAACCTAAAATAAATCAGGGGATTTATATATTGTATTTAATAATGCAATTGAATGCATGATAATTAATATTATGATGACAAATAACTGAAGTGCCGCCGAAGCTTCCCGGCTGCTCCAGCGGTTGTCCTCCGGGAGCTGAGCTGCCGGCGGGGAGAGCTCGGTGGCAGACCGGCAGCTCAGCTCCGGGAGTACAATCCCTTTCTCCTCCATGTCTCCTCCTCCGGACTGCTGCCGGCATTCGCGCTCCTGTTGCCAAAGACGAAATAACATAATACAGATAACACTTGTTTTAACTTTATATTTGTATTGTATTGAATTTAGCTAGTAAACTGAGTGTTTAAAGTGTATCATTGTTTAGCTAGCTTGTGTTAATACACTCAGTTTACTAGCTAAATGCGATTAAACAATTAAATACAATACAAATATAAAGTTAGCAACGCTAAAAAAATGTCATTTGTAAAATAAGTGCTATCTGTTTAATGTTATTTCATCTTGTGACGCTCAATGAATGAGTGCGAAGGTTCGCGAATGTTCATGAACCTTCCTACGTCATCGTTCGACGCGATCGTCTGTTGCCAGGCAGGTTTGGAACTTTCGAACGTGGATTACGTAGGCGGTACAATTTTCGCCCCCGGCACAATTTTGGTGTGACATCAGGCAATAGTTAAAGTGTAAGTACAGCCCCATTTAGGCAGGAGAACTTCTGCCAATGAAAATAAATATGATCTGAGAAGTCATTACAGTTGTGAAGGTTTTTCAAAACACAGACTTTAGGTTCCATAAGAGCATGAGCAAGGGGCGATGTCAAAACCCACGTAACCCTTTAGCAATGTCAATGTCAAAGCTCATAGTTTCGCTACCACAGCGTTTTTGTCAGAAGTAGCAGACTCAGTGAATTTTACAGAGAATTTCCCCTGTCGGACAACTTTACAAGATTTAGTCAAAGTGAGGAGTAAATATAAAAAGAAAATAAAAAAAAAAAGATACCATGACATATTGACCATGTCATGGTATCCGACACATGTAAAATCCTACAAAGTGGTGTCATTGTGTATGGAATTAGTGACCATTTTTTAACCTACTGTACCAGGAAAGTTAAGAGGTCTCCGATCAAATGTTACAAATCTGGTGCGAATGGTGGATGAGGTGAAAAATATTTTTTTTAGGTCAAAAATTTAGGAGCATAAAAAGGATCCAAAGAAATTGTGGGCAACTCTTAGGCCTTTGGGGACAAAAGAGAACACTAAGCAAAAACAAAGTCAAATAGGCCTAGATATTAATGGGTCCAAAAATGGTGGCAAATACCTAATAGTTTCTTCACAACAATTGCAAGTAACCTGGCGCAGAAGCTTCCATCTACTTCTGATGTTTTTAGTGATCCACAGAAGGTGCATAAGTTTTATCAAGAAAAGGGAGTCCAGCCAAACACTTTCTTTCAAAGAAGTAACAGAGAAGTTGGTACAAAAAAAACTCAAAGGCCTGAATCCTTCCAAGGCTACTGCTTTTGACAACATCACTGCCAAATGTCTCAGGGATGCTGCTGAAATAAACACTTCTGTCATAACCCATCTTATACATGTATCAATTAAAAATAAACATTTCCTGAAACCTGAAATCTGATCCTGGAAATTTCGGCCCTATATCTATCCTGTGTACAATATCAAAAATTGTTGAAAGCATCATTTATGAGCAAATAGACAGTTATATAGGAGAGCAGAAGCTCTTGTTTGACATCCAATCAGGCTTTAGAAAAAAACATTCTTCTGAAACCTTTCTACATTATCATACAGACTTTATTAGGAAAGAGTTGGATAAGGGGAACTTTTGTGGCATGGTGTTAATAGACCTTCAAAAGGCCTTTGACACAGTTCAGTGTCGTGATCCGCTCCTGGCTTTCCATCCCACTGCCAGCCCTGCCAGTACTTCTCCTGATCACCTGCCTGCCACGCCCACCTCATCAGTGCAACCACCTTCACCTGTGTTCCCTCACCTTATTTAAAGCCACTCCTTCCACTCAGTCTCTGCCAGATTGTCTTCAGCAGCATGCAAAGCTCTCTTTTCCCGGATTGCTTCCTTGGTTTCGATCCTGCTTGTTCCTGACCCATCCTCATCATTCCTGACCTGGTAACCTGAACAGCCTTCTGTCCCTGACCCCTCTGCCTGCTCGCCCCTTGTCTGTCTCCAGTTAGCTTGGATTCCCCGCATGGAAAATAAACTGTTGAACTGTTCCAATGCTGGTCTCAGTCTGTGCTGTTCTTGGGTCCAACCTCACGCCCCATTACAGTTCAGTATGATATCCCAAACTCAATGCCCTGGGATTTTCTCCTACATCTCTCCAGTGGGTGAGGTTATACCTGGTTGGCAGAGAACAGGTGGTGGATGTGGAAGGGACCTAGATTAGATTGTAATCTGTTTTTATTTGCAGATGACTCCGCTATTGTAGACTCTCATAAAGATAAATCAGAGGTGGAAAGGCTGCTTAGTGTACAATTACAATTACGACATTTAGCAGACGCTTTTATCAAAAGCGACTTACATCGGTTAATACACATTGACACACCGACGGCAGAGTCAACCATGTAAGGCGAGAGCCAGGTCGTCAGGAGCAGTTAGGGTTAAGAGTCTCGCTCAGGGACACATCAACACTCTAACCCTAACTAGCAACCTTTCGGTTACAAGACAACTGCTCTACCCCCTGAGCTAAGCCGACCCACTTGCATGCTGCTGGTGTAGAACTCCTTAACTTCAGTGCTTAGTTAAGTTTCCTTACTTTAATTCTGTTTAGTTTACAAGATAAGAAATAACCTGGCACCCAAGTACCTACGAAATAACTTTTCTAAAATTAGTGACACACACAATTATTCCACCAGAGGGAGTTCCACTGATTACAGCCTCTGCCGTTTTAAGAGCTGTATGGGAAAGTACTCGTTCCTATACTCGGCAGCTTTCTTGTGGAATGGCTTACCTTCCAACCTTAAATTGTTGAGCTCCTCCTTTCATTTTAAATCTTAAAAAAAAAAAAAAGGTTAGCAAACTCGAACAAAATCAAAAGATCCTCGAGGTACTACGAATATATAAAATATTGTTTGTTTGTGTCTGCTTGTCTGAGAACTTATCCCTTGTTTTACTTATTTAATTACCCTTTGTGTTGTTTCTCCCCTTCCATCTTAAGGACCACATTGGAAACAAGCCTTTTGGCTTTATTGTATTTTAATCCTTTTGAACACTTCTTGTTGATTGTTGTTCAATAAAGTTTTAAATCAATCATTCAATAAAGATTGCAAGCTATCAAAGATAAAACGGAAATGTTCACAAGCATTTGTTATGGTCTCACGAAAAACGAGACCGTAACAGAAATGTTTTCAGCTGATAAAATATATTTTAGGGTTTACTTAGCCTTTGGTGTTGATTTTTTCAAAGCAGTTGAAGAGGTGAGAAGTACCTTCAATTGTCAATGAGCTGTTATAAAATGAAACACTGAAAACTTGGAACACTGTTCTATGGCGATTCAGTAATTTGGCAGAAGCTTTAGTATGAAGCAACAAACAGTGTTATCAGATCCCTGTGATCATCAAAGAACAGGTTGGGGTAAGACCGTGAATTCAAACAGGTGCCATGAATGAACAGGTAAAGGTTAAGGCATCTTGTAGCAGGTAGCGGTTTTGTGACGCAAATAAGCATATAAGCTGTAATAATCGCACATAGCCACAAGATAGCAGCACCATCAAACATACGAGGAAGCCGGAGGCGGGCACTAAACCCCATAGCCAATCAGAGCATGTACTACGTCTACGTCAGAGGCCGAGCCTACTCTGTATCTAAACAGAGAGCGCAAGCGAGAACAGATCAGATACCCTACAGGCAGCTCATCCCATAGGTGACCAGCTAAGCGTATCTCCACTCGTGTATATACATTTCCCCTCCTTTTACTTCATAGTTACCATACCGAAACTTTACCAAATAAAGTGAGTTAAAAGTGATCCTGATTCGACAACCTTTTCTAAAAGAACACAACAGTTTAGGCATCCTGCTCCAGGGGGCCTACCACCCTATCCTGCTCCAGGGGGTCTACCACCCTATCCTGCTCCAGGGGGCCTACCACCCTATCCTGCTCCAGGGGGCCTACCACCCTATCTTGCTCCAGGGGGCCTACCACCCTATCCTGCTCCAGAGGGTCTACCACCCTATCCTGCTCCAGAGGGCCTACCACCCTATCCTGCTCCAGGGGGCCTACCACCCTATCTTGCTCCAGGGGGCCTACCACCCTATCCTGCTCCAGGGGGCCTACCACCCTATCCTGCCATTTTTCTAATAGGGTTTGAGGATTGCCATTCATAAGCCATCATAATGGGTACAATCTTGATAAGTAAAAAAAAAAAAACAAGGTCGTACAATGGTGTAGCGGGTTTGACTAGATTTAAATTTTGGGGTGCCAGTCATAGTCAAGTCTGACAAAGTAAAATAAAACGGAACTAGTTTAGTTAACCCACACAAAATAATATCTAGGCAGATCAAACACAGCGATAAACCACAAAAGCAATCAAACAAACCAGCAATGCGATTTCCAAAATATATGCTTTCACAATTATTGTCCACAGTGCAAAAAAGGAAAAGACGGAATGCAGCGTGAGTACGCCTCAGTCCGTCTGTTAATCCCAGGTCAGCTCATTCGGGAAAAGTCTGTTCCAGTATTCCACAATACTACAGTTCAATCCAGTACATGTGCCAATACAAAACAACTAAAAACTCCGCTCCGGTTTGTACCGCGAACTCCAACACAAAATAAGGAAATAAACTCAAAATAACCGGCGTCTCTCGTCGCGATGCAGCAAACAACACACCCAAAACAAAAATGCACACCGGGTACTCACGGTACCAACGTTTTTAAAGTTAGTCAGTCAGTGTAACAAGTTCACAGAGAGCTTGGACACCAGGTTTGCTTTTCCAATAGAAAGTCATTTTATTTCGATCACTTAGAAGTCCAACAAAACACAAGACGTTAAACGTAAATCATAACTCCGCTCAAAGTGGTCGCAGGGTGCGTTCCAGGCAATCTCTGGCGGCGATCGCCCCTGTCTCTCTGCCCGATCCTTCTCACTACAAGACAAAACAGGCACATAAATACACACTGCCTGATTGGTCTGATTGCGAGCAGGTGCCCGCAATCAGACCCAATCCCCCCCAGCAGTTCCGGTGCGCTCCCTACATGCCCATACTCCTACTACAGGCCAGACGCCGCACGTCCCCCACCGCCCGACACAGGCCGGGTACACATCCGGCCGCCAACTCACCCCCCCCACCCCCCGGAACGGGAGAGGAAGTCCGCCACGGCCATCTGCACCCCAGGCCTGTGCACAACCCGGAAATTGAAGGGTTGCAACGCGAGGTACCACCGGGGGATCGTCGCGTTGACGTCCTTCATGCGGTGGAGCCACTGGAGGGGGGCGTGGTCGGAGTAGAGGGTGAACGCACGACCCAGCAGGTAGTAGCGCAGGGCGCCGACCGCCCATCGGATGGCGAGACACTCCTTCTCCACCGCGCTGTACCGACCCTCCCTGTCTGTAACGACCCTCCCGGGCTGTACCGACCCTCCCGGTCTGATAATTTCCGGCTCAGGTACAGCACCGGGCGGTCGACCCCCTCCACCTGCTGGGTCAGGACCGCGCCCAGCCCCCTATCCAACGCGTCTGTCTGCAGGAAAAAGGGAGATCAAAGTTAGGAGCACACAGGACCGCTTCCCCTTAGAGGGCTGTTTTAATAGCCTCAAACGACACTTGGCATGGCTCCGACCACTGGACTGTATCTGGGGCCCTCTTACGGGTGAGGTCGGTCAAGGGGCTGGCTAGGTCCGAGAAGTGCAGCACAAACTGCCGGTAGTAACCTGCCAGCCCCAGGAACCGCCTCACCTCCTTCTTGATGCTGGGTCGAGGGGAGGCGGCGGACCTCCCCCCCTCCGGTGGTACCCCAGATACTGGATCTCCCTCCGCCTGATCAAGCAGTTCTTTGGGTTGGCCGTGAGCCCCGCCCGTTTCAGCGACTGGAGGACGGCCGCCACCCGCTACACATGCTGCTCCCACGTGTCACCATAGATGACGATGCCATCGATGTAGGCAGCAGCATACGCAGTGTGGGGCCGTAACGCACGGTCCATCAGCCGCTGAAACGTGGCCGGGGCCCCGAACAACCCGAACGGAAGCCCCTTGAACTGGTACAGACCGAGCGGAGTGGAGAAGGCCATTTTTTCCCGGGCTGCTAGAGACAACGGAATCTGCCAGTAGCCCTTCGTGCAGTCCAGAGTCGTGTAATAGGTGGCCATGCCAAGCCGGTCCACAAGCTCGTCAATCCGAAGCATTGAATAGGCATCGAACTTCGACACCGCGTTCACCCGACGATAATCCACACAGAACCGGACAGACACGTCCGGCTTCCCCACAAGCACGATGGGACTGCACCAGTCACTGTGGGACTCCTCGACCACGCACAACTCTAACATTGTTGCCAATTCGCGCCGCACCACGTCTTGTTTGTGGATTGGCAGCCTGTAGTTATGTCCGCACCCGGGTTGCGTCTCGATGTCATGAGTGATTAACGGGGTGCGACCGGGCAGGAGAGAGATCCTCCCCTCGACCGACGGAGGGTTGGGGCCCGGAGCAGGGACTTCCGGTCCGAGCTCCTCTCTCTCTGGTAGCGTCGTCACGAACGCGACAGGGGCCGCATCGTTCCACCTCTTAAGGAGGTTGATGTGGTATATCTGTTTGTTTTCACCCCTGTCCGACCGCGCTACCTTGTAATCCACGTCCCCGACTCGCCGTGTGACCACAAAGGGTCCTTGCCACTTCGCGAGTAATTTGGTGCTAGAGGTGGGCAGCAGTATCAGGACCTTGTCCCCCGGTGTGAGGTCGCGGAATCTAGTCCCTCTGTCTTACAGGCGTCTCTGACTCTCCTGGGCTCGGTGCAAGTGCTCACGTGACAATAACCCTAGGGAGTGAAGCTTTGCACGCAAGTCCATGACGTACTGTATTTCGTTTTTGCTGTGACTGGACCCCTCCTCCCAGTTTTCTTTAATGAGGTCCAGGACGCCCCTGGGCTTGCGCCCATAAAGTTACTCAAATGCGGAAAACCCTGTTGAAGCCTGAGGCACTTCCCGCACTGCAAACAACAGAGGGTCTAGCCATTGATGCCAATTTTGAGCATCCTTGTGTACAAACTTACGGATCATGGAATTGAACGTCCGGTTAAACCTCTCACACAAGCCGTCCGTGGCTGGGTGGTAGACGCCCGTGCGGATGGCCGTGACCTTTAACAACCTGTAAAGTTCCCTAATCGTGCGTGACATGAAATTGGTGCCCTGATCAGTGAGAATCTCTTTCAGGGTTCCCACCCGCAATATGACATGAAACAACGCCTGCGCAACACTTCGCGGAGATGTTGCGCAACGGAATTGCTTCCGGGTTTCGGCTTGCGTAGTCAATCAGGACTAACACAAATCGATACCCGTGTGCGGAACGCTCTAATCCGATAATGTCCATGCCAATGCGGTCGAAGGGGGCTTCTACCAGGGGAAGGGGCCGCAAGGGAGCCCTGGGGACGGCCGGGGCATTCACCAACTGACACTCGGGACAGGAGGCGCACCACCTGCGCACCGCTGCCCGAATCCCCAGCCAATAGAACCGAGCCATTATCCGGTTGAGTGTTTTATCATACCCCAAAGGGCCCGCCATTGGGTTATAATGTGCCGCCTGGAAAACCATTTCCCGGCGGCTCCTGGGTACCAGCATCTGGGTGATAACCTCCTCACTCTGGGTGTCATGACTCACCCGATACAGCCTGTCCCTAACCACCATAAAGTGTGGGTAAGTCAGCGCCGCGTCTGGCCGGACCCGACCCCCATCAATAACTATCACCTGGTCGTAGGCTGAGCTCAATGTAGCGTCTCGAGACTGCTCGAGGGGAAAATCCTCCACCGGTGGGAACCTCGGCGCTGGGACCTCGGGTTGAGGACCCCCCACCTCCCCCGGTCCCTGAACAGCGTCGGACGCCCCAGCATCGGCACAGAACACAGCACCCGACTTACATGTCCCTACCTGTCATGTCCACATCCCCGTAGTCCCCCTAACTGCCTGTGGAAACCCCGCCCAATCCAACCCTAGAATCAGGGGATGCGTGAGGCTCGATCTAACCGCCGCCTTGACTCTATGATTTTTTTTCTCCCTTTAACGATATTCGATAGGAACCAAGGGATACTCATGAACATCCCCGTGTATACACCTCACCGGAACCCTAGATGCCTCCACCAATGCCTCGGACCGCACCAGGCGCTGATGGATCATGGTCTGCATGCAGCCCGAATCCAACAGTGCCCGGTACGTACCCCGCTGTATCCTCACCGGGATACTGTACGCCTCGCCTTCCACACCGCCAACACCCCTCCCCTGCCGTCTGAGCGCCCATCTGCAGAAAGGGGGGGGGAGGCGATTCACGTGTCCGCTCTGAACCGGAGGCCCCCCATTTCACCCTCGGCGCCGGGGTTAGTCTGTCCCGCCGCAGGGCAGCTGCACCGGTGCGCGGGCCAGGTGTTGGTGGTCTCTGGGCCGTCGGAGGGGGGGGCAGGTGGCTCTCCGCGAGGTCGACAGCCGCCGAGAGGCTCTCGGGCCGGTGTTACCGGACCCAGGCCGAGGTTCTGGCGGGAAGCCCCTCGATAAACCTCTCCAGGGCTACCTGTTCAACGACCTCCTCCGGCGTGTTCCGGTCCGGGACCAGCCACCTCCTCGCTTGGTCCCGCAGCTGCAGGGCATAGGCGAAGGGTCGGACCCCCTCTGTGAACATCAACGCCTGAAATCGGCGTTGATGTTCCTCGGGATTTAGGCCAAGCCGGTCCAGGATGGCCTTGGAAACGGTGTCGTAGTCTCGTTGGGCCCTGGCCGGCAGACTGTGGGCTGCAAGCTGGGCCTCCCCCGTCAGGATTGGCAGGAGACAGTGAGCCCACTCCTGACGAGGCCATCTCGAGATCTCGGCCACTCCCTGGAACGTCTCTAGGAAGGCCTCAGCATCGTCCCCCTCCCCCATCTTCGGGACATGGATGTGGGCCACAGCTCCTGCCCCTCTGGGTTCACCGCCGCTTCCTCCGGATGCGAGGAGCTCATGGAGAACAGCCCGATCGGCCGCCAAGGACTGGGCCAGCTCCGTGAGCACCTCGTTCTGTGCGTGCTGTAACTGGCTCTGTCGTTCGGACATCTGGGCCAGATGCCCGAGCACACTCACAAGTGGTGACTGGTCCATCTTCTGCGCTCAGCCCCACACTAGGCTCCACTGAAACAAGTTCACAGAGCGCTTAGACACCAGGTTTGCTTCTCTAATATAAAGTCCTTTATTTAGATTGCTCAGAAGTCCAACAAAACACGTTTCGTTAACTGTAAATCATAACTCCGCTCAAAGCGGTCACGGGGTGCGTTCCAGGCGATCTCTGCCGGCGATCGCCCAGCAGTCCAACAAAACACAAGTCCTCTGCTCCCGATCCTCCTCACTACAAGACAAAGCAGGCACATAAATACACACTCTCTGATTGGTCTGATTGCGAGCAGGTCCCCGAAATCAGACCCAATCCCCCCCAGCAGATCCGGTGCGCTCCCAACATGCCCATACTCCTACTACAGGCCAGACGCCGCACGTCCCCCCACAGTCAGTCAGAGTTGGACTTCGCTCCACTGGAACCGGCATCTCCCGACTCCTGAGACAGCTGATCCAACAGGGAATGCTCCAAGATGGTTATTCGCAGACTTCAAAACACGCGTAGTGCCGCTGTCACACTTCTTCTCCACAGACTCTCCTTCTAACTCTTTTTCCCTCGTTCACCGGTGGCTTGCACTCATTTCAATGCCCTTCCTGGACGACAGATTCAAACTGCGCGGGGATCGGGGGGCGGTTTATTTCAATTGGAGTAGGACATGAATGTGGGTGGATGACAGAGGAAGCCATGAATGGAGGTGTGTTTTAATGGAAAGGTGTGTAGCAATGTGACTCTGACCTCGTGGGCGCTCCAAAGGGGAACGACGAAACAAAAGCTAACAGCAGCCTTCACATCACAACAGGAAGAGGAAAAAAGGCCAGACATACACACAGTGAATGCATCAGTATTCAGCCTGCAGCAGCTCATGGCCCCTCTGGGCACCACATCTACACATAACAACGCCCTGCTCATGCATGGATACGTCCATCATAAGACCACGCAGATCCAGGATTATTAATAATGAGGCTACATGCCACAATTACAGAAGAACTTGGTCCTCAAAATGCAAAGTACAGAGCCCAGAGGGGCCATGAGCTGCTGCAGGCTGAATACTGATTAGGTATTATGGTTATTATTATATTATGGTATTACTGGTCTTATTATTCATAGATATTGTATTCAATGTAAGGGCAGGGTAGTTTAGTAGTGATGATGCCCATATACGTTAACTCAGGATAGAAATGTCAGCTAAATATCCCCGAAACATAAGTGAAACATAGGTCGACGCACAAACACTCTGCCTAGTAACACTGCATTCACTTGAGGGTAACGTGTGGAAGCCTGCTGTTTAACACATTCTGACCATACCACAGTCTCCACAAACTCATGTCGGTCTGAGACCTCCAGACTTCCTCAACGTTCTCTGTCCTGTCCTTCAGCTGAAGGGACAGCGCCGAGGGACATGATTGAGACCGATAGTTATGTTATTATAACTCTAGTTCTATGATTGTAGGCGTATAGTTCTATGATTGTAGGCCCATGCCCGTGCTTGCACGTACTGAAAATTTCAGTTAGGCACCAATCAACGTGGGCCTAGCCAACATCTCCCACGGCACCGTACAACTAAGGCGGTGCACAGCACCATTCATCCTCCACGCAATTCTTTCCGAATTTGGAGGGTACAGAAGGTGGGAAATTAGAGGGCTACGCCTACAATCATAGAACTAGATTTATAATAACATAACTATCATTCTATTTCATGTAGCCTACGTCGTCTAGGCTTTGCCTTATGGGCTAAGGAGAAGCTGCGAGTGGAGCCCAATAAATGTACTCCTGCTGGACCCCAGTCACAAAGAAAAGTCAAAGGGAACATCAGATTTAAAAGATGTGCAAAACACAACAGCTAAATAAAAAAACCTAATTCCTTCTAAGATCATGCAAAGCGATGATTAAGAGAAAATAGTGAGTCTGTAAACTCTGGATCAATCCGTATTTAATGGAAAGAAAAACATAGTAACCCGGCCTCTATTAGTCCGCTGCCACCGGGGGCGGAGCTATGGAGCCCAACCCGCCAATTGGCGGGCCAATAGGATCCTCTCTCATCCGCTCTCATTTCAAAAGTGGCGGGAGGGATATCCTGGCAGTTGTGACAGGACAAGAACGGCTGCTCGAGTACGCCGTGCCGGTAACAAACGTATGCAACGGGGACCAAAAGTCATAAAAGCACACAAATAACACATAAACCCTCTCAATAAACGCAAAGAATCCCAGCCTGAGCCGCCCCATCGCCGCCTCCACATACTTTGAGAAGGTGTGCGGGGCCAGGGAGTAGCCGAATGGCAGAGACTGGTACTCGTATGCTATGCCAATAAAGGCAAAGCAGAGAAACCTCCTTTGCGCCTGTCGAACTGGGACGTGGAAGTCAGCATCCTTGAGATCCAGGGATGTGAACCAGTGAGCATTCAGAATTTCCTTCGCGGCAACAGATTTGTTGAACACGCGAAGATCCAGAATCTCCTCTCCCCTGGCTTCTTGGAAACCAGGAATTAACGACTAGGCGTGACTCATGGGGGGGAACGACAGTGATGGCCCCCTTCTCTAAGAGACGGGCCATATCCGCTGCCAAAGCAGTGCTCGCCACTGGGTCCTGCAGCCTGGTCTCCACCACACCCATGGAGGGTGGGGGACGGTGCTTGAACTGTATGGGATGGCCCCACCTTAACGTATTGATCAACCACGTTGGTAGAACACACATCTCTTGCCAACACGCATAGCAGTCGGAGAGAGGGCCAGCAGACAGCTGAGGAATGCTGTCTAGGAATACGCTGTATTCCTCGGCACCTACCGCCTCCACACTGGTCGAGGCCTGAACCATGCAACCTGGTCTCACAGGAATCCGTGAAATGACCACCGGCGCTACACTCAAAATTTGTGGTGGCCACCAAATCACTTAAATTGTCTGTGAAATGCCCACGGATTTTGCTCCAATTCATATTTCGTGGCAAACAAATCCCTGTTTCCAAGAGGGAGTCAACCTGGTCTCACAGGGAATATATATATGAATATATAAAAATAAATACATATATTCGCTCTGTGTTTTCGTCTTCACAGAGCGAAATGTAAACCCATGCATTTTGAATGGGAGCGTTGAAATGCATTGATTTAATATTGAATTAATTAAATATTAATATATATATATATACACCATGGCAATAATAATTTAAATATAATTAACTTATAAAGCTATTAATAAGACGATAGTTGTGGGCCAGCAGAGGCTGAATTTTAACCGAATTCAGCCTATAACCTTACACATATGTCTACAGTCTAACTCTATATACTATATGTCAAATGTATGATATGCTGTACATATAGCCTAGTTTTTATATTATAAATATTTTAATATTGTCTGGTTATACCTGAACCACACTCCCCATAAAAAAAGCACACCATGTTAGTCGGTGTTACAACCCTTTTGTTGATTGGACTGGTGGAAGCGGATTGTCAATGGTCCGATACAGATCTTGTTATAACGATAATAGCTACATGGTCTACTTGTAATATTATAACTAAACAATGGTATATATATATATATATATATATATATTTAATTAATTCAATATTAAACCAATGCATTTCAAAGAGTAAGTAAGTGTTAATCGCTTTAAAAGTTAATCATATTTAAATTATTATAACCATACATATACACACACATATATACACACATACATAGATATTTATATATTTATTTACTTATTTATTATCTACGGAGACAACCAGACCTTGAAGAAACAAAATGAAAAAAATAATAAATATATATAAACATGATCTGCTGCAAAGATTTGAGTATCCATAATGCAAAGCATTCATCCTTTGTTGCATTTGATGTTTTGACATATACATAAATATGGTGCTCTCTCTCTCTCTCTCTCTCTCTCTCTCTCTCTCTCTCTCTCTCTCTCTCTCTCTCTCTCTCTCTCTCTCTCTCTCTCTCTCTCTCTCTCTCTCTCTCTCTCTCTCTCTCTCTCTCTCTCTCTCTGTTCTGTGGAGCACGAAAGTGAGAAACGGTCCCATATTGCATATATATATATATGCAAAGTGCTGTCAAGTGATTCAAATATTTAATCGCGATTAATCGCATTAATGTCATAGTTAACTCGTGATTAATCGCACATTTCATTATTCTAAATATCCCTTGATTTCGTGCTGCTAGCCTTTTAGTGAGATCAGAGTGTTGAGAAGGACAGTAATAAAATATATTTAGTAAGATGGATATAAGAAGAGAGACCCGCGGTGAGTTCAACCCGGTCCACTTGGCATCGGGTAGGTGCATGACAGTGGTACCGTAACACTTCAATAGCCCGGGCTTTTATTTGTTTCAATCACTGAACTTTAGAACAAAGCTCTTGCCCAGCAAAGATGGGAAATACTATAACATTTATTATTTAAACCAGTATGAATATTCCTACCGTACGTAGGCCTATACACAGTGGCGCAAAAAGTAGGTATTCCCTATATGCGGCGCATAGCGGCGCCGCACCAGAGGGGGCGCCAAAGCGATGGAAGTAACATTATTTGAGTCGGCATTTTCTGTATTTAACAGCGTTTGTGTAAATGATGATCAATAACAGAGGACCGTCACTGAAAAGGCGCCCCCCGCTCCTTCGCCTCCCTCCCCCCCTCCTCCCCACACGGCGCTCCAGTGGGCGCGCCCTCGAGCACGTGGCCTGTAGGCGAGCGCCAGAGTGTTTTCATTTGAACCGTATTGTCGTCTGATGACACGTACCTCAATATGGAGAGGCAGAGAAGAAAGCTCTCGGGGTCACAACATAGAAAAAGAAAGATTGGGAAGGAGAAAGAGTGCGCAGGGATGAAAGAAAGCTTTTCAAAGTGGTTGACAGACAGTACTTTATATGCCAGTGTATCAAGAGGAGGATTTTAAATTTTCAGGTTAGCTAAATCTACTACTAGTAAAACAACAGGTTACTGTTGTCCTGCAGCTGTGTACTGATCAGAATGGAGCCTACAATATAACAGATCATGACAAGAAAAAGAAAGGAACTTGTTTGTGGTTATTTTGTTTTGCTTCAATCTCTATGCAAATCTTAGTTTTATGTGAATAGACCCAGTAAAAACGGAGTTATAAAGTTGATACAAAAAAATCAATTCGGATGAATTAATAATCAAAAAAAAAAATCTGAATCCAGACTGAATCGTTCTACACAGTATCGCGATGCATCGAAGAATCGATTATTTTTCCCACCCCTATTGGTTACTGTACTCAAAAAGAGTCTATTGTTTTGCATGTAAGCTTTTTGGTGAAGCTAGAGTTGCTGACACGCGCCTTGTGGTGGGGTATAATAACTGGCAGTGTCTTTCAAAAATACTGAAGCACCATGAAACAAGTGGTTATCACATAAATGCTTATCTGATGTGGACAGAATTGGCATCCCGCTTACGCCTAGGTAAAACTATTGATAGCGAATTGCAGAGAGACTGTTGACTCGAGTGATCGACTGCATACTCTTCCTTGCAGAAAGAAACCTGCCACTGAGGGGAAAATGCACAGTTAGGAAATCCTAGAAATGGACATTTTCTGGGTATCCTTGATCTCATAGCACAGTATGATGTTACACTGGCAGAGCATCTTAGAAAGGCTGCCTCTAAAAAAAAACACCGGATATCTGTCCTGGTGCACTCAAAATGATTTTTTTGATTCAATATCAGAGTGTGTTTTAGGTCAAATTTGTGCCCAGATCAAAGAGGGGGGGGGCGCCTGCTATGTGTCTGCATACCCCCCAAAAAGTAGGCAGTTGCGCCCCTGCCTATACACATTACCAGGCTATCGAATAAGGCCTACACACACACTCGTGCAGGCTCGAACACACACACACACACACACACGCGCGCACACGCACACACACACAGTATCCTTGCTTGCCCCAACAAGTTTGTGCGGCGTGCTTGTTGTTTTGTTTCCGGTGTAGCTAGATCCGGTATGGTGTTGTCGTTTTTCTAACGTGACTAGTTGTTGCTAGACAGCAGGTGAAAAAACTACAACGTTATCCAAGCCAAAAGAGCGTTAACCGCGCTAAAAAAAATTAACGCCGTTAAAATTGATAATTATTGTGAGAAATCATTAACCACTTCATCGTCAAATCCCGCCGGCGGGCAAGTTTTAGTTACACCACCCCTTCCCCCAACATGCTGGGTCAATTCTCGGCATCATAAGGTTGAGTGATAGTCATTTCATACACCGTTTGAAAGATTAGAATCTCAGGAATGTCATCCTATGTCAACAATTCGGTGGAATAAATATGTGAAGCGAATAAAGATCAAATATATCCTAGTGTCTTAGGTCAAAATAGCCCCCCTCACCCTCACCCTCCCCCGGTGCATTCTTACTTTACCGTCGTTGTGGATATCCTTAGCAATGAGTTGATACTTCATGTTGGGTCTTGAAATGTTCATGAGAGTCCACAGAAATCGAATATTAATATTATTTTAGTCTAATTACATTGTGTATGTGCACAAGCCATCTTATATAAAGCAGCCGAAAAATAGAAAATCAAAACGCTGCAATGTTTTTTTGTAGAAAAGTGTGATTTAGGGTTTGAATTCTGCTATTGTCTGATTCATGGTATCCACTGTGTTCGCCAGGGTCTCACGATGATGTGGAGCCCTCACACATGTCTGTAAGACCAATACTTCCTTGTAAACAAGCCTTACAAGCCAATGAGGCGATCACTATCAATACGGGGCATGTAAACTTTGATTGACAGCTACACCGGCAGACAGCAAGGGTCGGGGACGGGCCTTAGATATCCTAATAGCCAATGAAAACACCTTTCTGACGATATCCAGCATGTTAAACACCGTCTCACGTGTAGGTGAGAAAACAAATGCGCAAGGGGTGTGTGTAAAGTAGCAGGCTCGTCGCCAGAGTGCCAGTGTGGAGCAGGTGGTTGATTTGCGCGCTCGTGTGTGGTTTTATTAGGGGACCGAGCAGCGAAGTTGGCCCCTATTGTTTCTGTAACGTTTTTTTTCCCCCTCAAATTCTGTACAAGTCATACTGCAGCCTATATACTACGTCGAAAACTCTTGAAATTTCCAGGTATGGTTACCAATAACATCCACTACTCATGAACCCAAATTTGTGGTACTGCATCCAAAGTTGGCGCTATTGTAAAAAATCATGAATTAGGCTTATTTCTCCTCACCAGATTGACCTGGACTCAAAATTATTTCAGAATATCAATCTCTAGAATCAGGCGCATTCATGAAACCCTTAAAGCTAAACATGATAAAAAGATTCACAGGCTACAAAAATAATCAAAAATTCACCAAAATGGCCACATAAAATCTTTAGACCAAGCCTCACAAAAATCATTCAACAGAATTTGTGTTATTTAGTTCCATTTGAGAAATATTGGCCAATAAAGTTGGAGCAGTTAGCCCATTTCTCTTACATGACCATTTTTTTATTGTATAAAAAAACATACGACTATTATTAGGTGGATACCAATACCCCCACTACTAATAAACCCAAATTGTGGTTATGCACCCAAAGGTGGCGCTATTTAAAAAAATATATGAACTAGCCTTATTTCTCTTTATGAGATTGACCTGGACTCAAAATTCTTTCATCATATTAATCTCTAAAATCATATGCATCTTTTTCATCCTGGTCTTCTGCTCTAAATTTCATATAAAAGCCAAACGTCCACAGTCTCAACCCATTTTTCAGTTTTGGTGTTTATACCATTGCAGTTTTCACTTTTTAAGTAAAAATAATATCAAAAACACTTTGTTTGAGCTTGTTTTTTGTCCAAATTGCACAGGCGGAATAGCTAAAAATTTGATTTTTGTGTGATTATGCATTAATCATTACATATCAGAACATCTGGTATGCTATCTAAATGGTTCCCAAGAAAGCCCAAACCGGTCATTTGAGACCAAGATTATGCGTCTACATGTTTGGGTTCATGTGTAGTAAACCTTTTGTTTACAGTATGCATTTTGGGTAGCCAAAGGTCTTTTTTGGAGTCTCCAAAATGACCCTAACCAAAACGAATGGACATATCATTACATAAAAGGAGCTGGAGACTTCATCTTTTATGCTTTGATGATCTGCTTTTACACACAGCATCAGAAGACCTAGGGCGAGGGCTCAGTAGTGTTTCCAAGGATATGGAGTTACCCAGGGTACTACAATCAGCTTGGTTTTAGAGGTGTGTGTAACCGGATGGATGGAAAAACAATATTGTAGCCTTCCCAGCACTGTGTCAGTACATGATACAGTTATTCTGATTATTTCATACAATTCTACCGGTTCTCAGCTTTCCAAAGAGACCAAGCATGTGATTAGAGGTCATACTATGCAGGAGCAGTGGTCTGTAGAGTAGGCGCAGTGCAAAAACAAAAAAATGGCCAAAAATGGCCCGAAGACTGCGTCGCTTTCTATCTTTGCTATGGTGATTCATATGGGCACTGCAATCGCTGAACCCACACAGCTGACTTGTTGTTTAAATCACAAAGTCTTTAGGTTGTGTACTTATCCGTTATACTCAGAGCTATTTAATGGAAGCGATGACGGCCTTTCAATTCAAACTTTGGGACGGACTAAGCCGCCTGTGTTGGGTGACTGGGACACAGTGGAGTGAGCGAGGGACCAGGAGCCTCTTAAGGGGGCCTCAACTCAAACACCATTGCTGCTTGCAGTCAGCTAGGTTAGTTTAGTGTTGACGATATCAACCCTACATGGTTCCTTCCATATTATCCATTTGCCTTGGGCCCATTTGTCAAAGCCTATTGTATTCTACAGTTATGTGAACATTGATACATTTGAATCAGTTAACGACTGAGTACAGCATAGTTAATACCTTATGGAGCATAAAAGGATTGAAGACAGCGGAGCTGAGGAGTTCACTGGCAGGAAAATGCACCGTGTGACTCAAAGTTTGTGGATCCCATTCTCTATAGTCCGGTTTCCACTTCAAAACTAGCATAAAAATGCATTCCCTTCAATGAGAAATTACTTTTTTGTGTTTGTCTTTTGGAGAATCTCCCCTAAACACGTAGGGGTTATGTATAGATTTCTTTGTGACACACTTTCCCAAAGCCTTGATTAAGTATATATATTAATCTATATTAATATATATATATATATATTAAGTATTCTATCTGCAATTCTGCTCCTCCCAGTATGTGGGGATTCACACTGCGCCCCACGCTGCCATTCCACACATTGATCTTGTGGAAGCAGGGCATATACTTGGACCAATAAACAACACCCGCCTGTATCGAGATATCAAATGCACCAAATCAAATGTCACACATTGTTAAGTGTTATTTCCCTTATAGATGCATAACCTTACAAATCTACACTTGAGAAGGTTTTTCTATGAAAAGAGGGAATCCTCAACAATCAACCCCTTCCCTGCCCACTTTTTGATCGACAAGGCTTTAATCTAATTAATAGCATAATAAGACTCTACAGGTCTCGCCAGCAGTTTATTGTTTCAAAGGTCTACCAGAGGTTAAAGTATCAAATCATCCTTAATCATATATCTAAGTATTTTGGCCAGTCTGGCGTTGATTTGTGATTGATTGAATAAATATTCTTAAAGGGGACATGTTACTTTGAAAAAAGTCTGTACATGATTTTATGAGAGAGATATGCATTTCTGAAAGTACCCCGCCTACAGTTACCAAAGCGAGTCAGTTTCGGCGTCCCGTCCTACGTAGGAAGGGGGCACACTTGAACATTACCTCCCCCTTCCCCACTCCCCTCCAATCAGAGCATTGCTTCGATTTTGTGGACCAGCTGACGAGCAGCTCGGCGGGGGGAACTCAGCGGCCCCCAAAGCTTGGGCGGCAGTCCGGAGGAGGAGACATGGAGGAGAAAGGGATTGTACTCCCGGAGCTGAGCTGCCGGACTGCCTCCGAGCTCCCCCCACTGGACAGTCCGGCGGGGGATACCTCAGCTCCGGGAGTACAATCCCTTTCTCCTCCATGTCGCGGTTCATGGACTTCAGAGAGTCAAGGCCAAAGTTCCTTTGCCCCAATTCTTCTCAACCATGGCCGAGATATCCCCCACTACGAGTCTTTACTTGTTGTGGAAGTAACAGCGACGTCAGACGCAGTCTTTATGATTCATTATATCATCCGAGGCGCACATAGCTTTTGGCCGTGATATTAGATATAATATTATATAAATACCTATATATTATGTAATATTATTATTATATTATATTATATTATATCGATTTAAAGCTCCAGGAGTCCGCACACAGCAACAATCCCTTCTCCTCCATGCTGTGGTTCACTCTGACAGCTCATTGGTCAATGGGCAGCAGCTCATTTGCATTAAAGCTACAGACACCAGAAACAGCGCATTCTGAAGCGACTGAAACAGAGGGGAATAGCGGTAGGCAAGATTTTTTTTCTTAAAAGCTATTTCCAGCAAAACAGCTTCAAAAACATGTTTTCTGGAGCTCATATACTATGTTTACTTGTTGGAAAAACACAATAATATGTCTCCTTTAAATGATTATATATGTGTGCATAACTCTGCAATCTTTGCTCATTAAAAAAAGTAAAAGAATATAACTCACCACTGATAATGACAATACAAGGCAAATTTCTCATGAGAAATATTATCGAGCACAATTTTATGCCGAAACAATGTTGTATTTTCCAATGATAATCAAATGAATGTCACCCATGTTTGGTTTCAGCGATAACAGCGTCCGTGGCAACCACCATAGCAACCATAGAAAATGTTGTATTCTAAAAAATTTCTGGCGAGACCTGAAAGAATATTTAATAACGAATAATGACGATGTAATAAGTAAGGGATAATGTATAGAACGCCGGTCATTATCGGGAAAATAAGCCCCGACAGGGCTAACAGGATAATGACCGGCGACGTTCCATACATTATCCCGCTTATTACACGGCTACTTGCCAAAATGAAAAAATTATAATAAGTTCACACGGTGTGTCTTTTTACCATTTATTTTCTACCAGCATTCGTAGTGTTGATCAGCAGAGAAATAGTCCGCCAAAGACGTTGACGCCGCTTAGCAACCAAGGCACTGGGGTTGATAAGTTACCAGACTACTTGCAGAGTGATACTAAAGACGGTAAAGAATCCACTTTCCTTGACAGCGGTCAATTATACATAGCAACGGTGAATTATCAAATATAATTCACCGCTGTGAAGGGCCCATGCAAGTGAACGGAGCGTTCCACGGCATTGAGAAGAGCTGTGTAATAAGTAAGGGATAATGCCCGACGAGACTTCGCGGGGGCGTGAACCATTAATTCCTGATAATGGACACTTTGAAGGGCATTATCCCGCTTATACCACGGTCACTTGCCAAAGAAAATAAATTAAGACCATTCATTTATATTTTCATGCGTTTACCATCCAAATATAACGTTCTTCACAAGGCATAACTTTGTTTCCCTGGTAACGCCTGAGGGTTTGACTTATTCCTGGAACAACCGACTATACATTATCCCGCTAATTACACGGCTACTTGCCAAAACGAAATAATAACACATGGTGTGTCTTTTTACAATTTATTTGTTACCAGCATTCTTAGTGTTAATCCAAGCAACCGAGTACGCTGGGGTTGATAAATTACCTGACTACTTGCGGAGTGCTACGAAAGACGGCAAAAAATATTATATTATATGCTGAGCAACGGTGAATTATCAAAAAATAATTCACTGCCGGAAGTTGTGAAGGGCCCATGCAAGGGAACGGAGCGTTCCACGACATTAAGAAGAGCTGTGTAATAAGGAGTAATAACAACTTGATGTCATATAAAATCAGTGAACGAAAATTATGACAATAAATTGCACATTTCTAACAAGAAATCTCAAATGTTATCTTTAGCACTAACACACCTGGTTAAACTTTGGGAACCGGTTTAATCAGGAGATACTTCTATTGAAAAGTAACCACAACATTTATTGACAACAACACAACACATTTATCCATTAGACTCCGACAGTTTGGAAAAATGCAACTCGGAACATGACCTGAATCAGATGTCCCACACTAGTCACAAGTGATGTCTTGATGGCAAACAAGTCTTTCCCTTTAATTCAAAATGAAGGGCATGTTGGGATTTATCGGGAAAGCCTGGGTTTAACATTTGACAATATTTCCTTCTATAAGCATTACTAAGAGTGATTATAATTATTAACAGTTATTTATTTTATCATTGGTAGAAACATCAAACAAACATTAATTCTTCCCATATACAGGTGTATCTCCGAGTCATTTTAGACATGCTAACAAAAATCACTTTTCTGATCGTGCTGTATGCAATTTAAATATCTCTAAATACTAATTAGGAAATCTATAACATTTCTCTGAGGTTAAGATAAGACTTTCTAGCATTTTCTGCATGCAGAATACATTTGTACTTTTCTCACGTCTGCTAATAAAAATGCCACTGCATCTATTTACAATATCCACCTCTTGTCTAGTTTCATGCGTGTGTTCTCCTGTGTCTTTATGTCTCTGTTATAGTTAGCATAGCCTGACACACTTCAACTGGGACTGCTACTTTGATTATCTGTAGGCCTGAATTAAAGTGCATGTGTTGGTTATATGTGTAATATGTGTTATATATGTAATGTGTTATATGGGGGATATGTATGGAAGTAAATCTGTGCCATCGGACTTTGAAAATAAAAAGCCATTGAATTCTAAGCACTGAATATTTCTGCATTGAAATAACGTATCTGGATTATTTGGCTCTGAATTGAACTCTTAACATTTAAAAAATAAATAATTTTCAGCTTTATTTTTTAATGTTAAAAATTGAAAATCAAATATTCAAAGTTAAATATTGGTATAATATTGCAATCCCGTATACCACAATGCAATGCGGTCGTGTTTTTTCAGAGGAGAAGAAGCTAACCGCGAAAACGAATACATTTAATGATGGAGTCTCCGGCTTTCGTTTAGAAATGTCAACAATTTATTTGGGATTCAAAATAGAAAATTTAACATTCTAAATCAATAAAAAAAAACTTGATCAAGGAAATGTAACAATTCAACATCAATACAACCTCCAGTTTTCGTCGTGGGTGCCCGGTTTGTTTACTTGATGTTGGCGCATCTGTCTGCGTCACACAAATACCCGGCGCATTTACTGACGCAAATAACGTTTAGAAATGTTCAGCGTAGTGTCCGAATTCTCGTTTGTTCGTTCCCTATATAGTGCACTATATCATGAACACTACATAGGGAATAGTGAATGAGTGAATAGGGAACGATTTCGAACACATAGGTAGAACACTAATGTCTTACGGCGGCGTCTAGAACGTCATCACAGGCGGCCATCTTACCACAGGCAAGCTTTCTGGTGGAATCTGTGGTCAGTCATTGATCTGCAGAAACGCTAATACTCTTATCTCGCTGAAATCTTGACGGATTTGCAAATGGTTTGGTTTCTTACAAATGTTATTAACATGGTTATAATCTTAGAACCTAACATAATTATTCATAAGTATGCAGTGTCATAACTACATCTCTGACGTTTATAACAAACCAAACCGTTTGAAAATCGGTTGAAAATTTAGCAAGTTATGGTTATTTAAAAAGTATATGTACCACTACCAACACACTGTTATGGGTGAGCAGCTGACTGCGGCAAGATGGCCGCCAGTGCGGACGTTGACTCCATTGGCCAGCAGCGCGGACGAGACATCTATGGTTAAACTGTTCTCTGCGACCCATCGAAAAGTGTGACACCAGAGGGCGTTGTTGCACATTTTCTGCAACATGCACGAGTTTGAACCGTAGACAGGCATGAAGTCGTTCGAGTGCGGAAACATGCACGAGCTTAAAACTTAACGTTTGTATCGTCATCGATCTCTCCGATTGGGGGTATTCGTTTTGGGACACTGGGCGCACGTTAAGTGGTTGGAGCAACACGGTTGATATGCCTCTGTGGTGGTAGGCCTATAACAAGAGCGCTCAGCGCAACGAGCGCGCAGAGCCAACACTATTCCGCACCGAGTGACATGATACAGATATGAGGATGACAAATGAAAAGCAGGTTGCTGTCGGGCGCTTCTTCCCGAGGCACGCCGTGCTTCCACTGGAACTACAAGCTGCTGCCGCTTCAGTTACCCAATACTGTCGGCTCTGCTCTCGTTCCACAGTGGGCAGCGGGCTTCAGATCGCCCCAGCATCACACCAAACGTAGGCAAAGGGACCTCGGATCGCCCCAAATTGGTGCCCTAATAAATTGGGCTCCTTAACCCACTACAATTACCCTTAGGCTGCATGCAAATCCAGCCAAGTCACTGCAATCACACACACGCTTCAAATACAGGCATTAGTTCATAGTTTATTTCATACTGCAGTGAAAAAACAAAAACGGTGTGCATTATAACAAAAACATAAATAAAAGATAAGACCCCCCCCCCCCACACACACACACACACAAACACCTTGATATTAAATGTGATTAATAAATACATTTTATTTTAATTATATAGGTATTTTACAGACCGATACAATATATAGGGCGTTTGGTAAGGTCCACCACCGTTGCTTCTCTCCCAAAAAAGGCTTCAGTCAGTGTTTAATGACGTTGATTTACCTTTCAGCATTTCCAATTATAGGCTACTGTGTAAAATGCTGTTCATAATTAACGTTTACATCAACAGAGAAAGAACCAGCGAGTGACCCTCTTATTCCCGCTCTCCTTGCTTGACGGGTGGATTGCTCTTCCTTGGGTTCCCGGATGTTAACACTGAATTTCATACATTGAATTTTGCAGGTAACTTTGGCACGTTGAAAATATTTAAGTAGAATTTTTAGCGTTGAATATTTGATTTTGAATTTTTTAAAGAGTTATATTCAGAGGCAAAAAATCCAGATAAATTATTTCAATGCATAAATATTCAGTGCTTAGAATTCAATCAACTTTTATTTTCAAAATCCGATGGCACAGATTTACTTCCATAAATATGGGTTATATGGGGTATTTATGGAATATGTGTGATGTGTTATAAGTGTTTTATATGCAGTATGAGTTATCTGTGTAATATTTTATATGGGTAATACACATTACCCATGTGTAATATCGGGTAATATACGTTACATATAATCCTTGTTATATTTGTGGAACAGGATTGTGTTTGTGGAGTGTGTGTGGATGATGGCTGATTGAAGCAGCCTCACCTGGCCGAGTCTGATTGGACTTGGGGCTGACTGAGGCTGCACAGTTGTTGCACATTAAGTGATCAGTGTGCACAGGTTAAACCAGCCATCTCCACAGACACTCTGGGAGATATCCTACATCAACATGGAGCACTATCTTCATGTACCATTTTTGCAGCTTTTCTACAATGAACCTTCAACACCACTAGCCTGCATCCTTTGTTTGGAGGCGTCTAGCCAAAGTCCCCTAGGTGGAGTGTAGCATTGGAATTAATGCTGTGTTATTATGTTATTAATCACATAACTACATACAGATTATACATAACACAAATAACATGTGTAAATGGAGTATATGGGGTATATGTGTAATTGGCGTTATCTGTGCTGAGACATGGGCTCTTTCCCCCTATCGGCGACTTGCTATGTGGTTTTCTCAAGAAAAGAAAAGGCCAAAGAACAGAACTTTCTTGTCTTCAAATTGAAGCCAGCATGCTAAATCAAAGGTGCTGTGGGTACGATTTGAGAGTTCTCAAGAGAGAGCAAGATTTAAAAACGAAAGAAACCAAAGAACCAAAATGTCCTCACCCTTTCTTCTCCTCCCTTCCTACGTTACTACGCCATTGAGAAGTGTTATCTTTCACACCTGTGATTGACAGGACAGATGCATTCTCCAAACCAAGAGATACCCTAATTGGTCAGAAATTAGCTAAGGCTCATACAGATGCAACTCACAACAGAAACTCTCAAAGATCACTAAAATGGCTAGGCCATTTCTAAAATGTCATATTACACTAAAATAGAAGCCTTACCTACAGAACCTTTTAGCCCGCACCGATACGTCTCAAAGTTTGATCAAAGTTACCTTTGGCTGAGTGGTACAAGCCTGGCGCGCCTCCTCAGTTTAACCGAATAACAAACAACAGAACCGTTAAATTGGATCGTTCTTACGGAATCCGACCGCTTGTCTCTGCTGAAACTGAAGCTTGTTCTTCTGATTTTTACTCCACTGGCACATCAGGATGTCGCGGAAGGTGTTGCGGAACTCCTTGTTGCACAGGGCGTAACACATGGGGTTGACGGTGCTGTTCACGTAGCACAGCCAGTAGCCCAGGGCCCACAGCGTCTCAGGGATGCAGTCCTGGCAGAAGGTGTTGACCAGCACCATGATGTTGTACGGAGTCCAGGTGATGATGAAGGCAAACAGGATGGCACTCAGCGTCTGAGCAGCTTTCTTCTCGTTCACCTTCTTATCGCTCTTGCGCTTGACGATCTGCGTCTTTGGCTTGGAGACAAGTTGCTTTGCATTCATGGCTTCTTTCATACCGATACCTGGTGGATATTCAGCATTCGATTTTTCTTTCACTTCCCTTGGCTGTCCATAGTTAACTCCATCTAGAGAGAGAGACAGAGAAGGAAATATAATTTGCTCAATTAAATAAATAGATCCTCATGCAAAATTCATTACGATTCATATTACTATGATGTTCAACCTTTGGATGGTGCCGATGGTCCCTGTTTGGGGCCAAGGTCGGTTTCTGTCCGACCTTGGCCCCCATCATCTCTTGAGCCTTGCAAAAAAGCATCTGCAACCAAGGAGTAAACGGCTTCAGTGTTTCCCTTTGCTTCCTCCTCCTCCGAGTCTGTCTTGTTGTCTTCGTTGTTACAGCCCTCACTGCTGCTGCCCTCGGTCTCACCAACAGTCGTGGTACTAGACCTCTTTGAGGACTGACAAGAAGACAGCATTAATGAGAACCAAAAGTTGAATCTCCTCCTGTGGCTCTTTCCGGCATACTTGCGTTTCCTGGCAGCGGCCTCCTGGCTCAGCTCATTGCCGCTGCAGTGCTGAATGTTGTTTATCTGATTGAGAGAGTCTGAGGTTTCATGCTGCCCACTGCGCCCACTCATCTGACCAGAGCCACGGGTGCTGTCGTCTGCTTGGGGCTGGCTCATGCCTGAACCAGACCCACCGAGGACTGCAAGGTTCTTCGCTCGGTTCTCAGTTTCCTGGTATATCTTCCAGAAGAGGACGGACATGATGGTCACGGGTAGGTAGAAGGCTGCGATGGCCGTGCAGAACGTGATGATGGGCTCTGTGAGGAACTGGACGTAGCACTGGTTGGGCAGGACAGTACGCTCCCCGACGAGGTACTGCCAGAACAAGATGGCTGGAGCCCAGAGGATGAAGGAGATAGACCAGGCTAACCCGATCATGATCATGGCGCGCTTGGTGGTCCTCTTGGCCCGGTAGGTCAGTGGCCTGGTCACTGAAAAGAACCTGAGATCAACAAGATTAAGACAAGGCTTGTTTACTAAATTGGCGTGTACTGCCCTTCTTAAGGAGATTTCCTTAAAGGTTAGTGATTGTTTTCTCTGACAGGAACCTCTTTAGTGGCACAGTTTAATTTTGTTTGTCATTGCATACATTTTACAATATACATGCAATATTGTTTTCTACCTAAACAAATAGTAAAATAGTGTTAAAGTACAATGGACCATGTTTACATGCAAGTGAATCCAAAGAGAACGGGGAGGAAAATGTGTGCACCTATCAAAGCTGATGGCCAGCAGGTTCATGACCGAGGCATTACTGGCCACATAGTCGATGGCCAGCCACAGGTCACAGACCACCGGCCCCAGGGCCCACTGGTCCATGATGATGTAGGTGGTGTACAGGTTCATGGACAGCGTGCCGATGGTCAGGTCGGCGAACGCCAAACTCAGCAGGTAGTAGTTGTTCACCGTCTTCAAGGCCTTGTTGATCTTGAAGGAGACCAAGACCAGGATGTTCCCGATTACGGTGACCAGCGACAGGCAGCCTGTGAGGAAGACGATGACGATCACCTGGAGGAGAGGGATACATCTCATTTGTGGAACAGCAGTGGATGCTTTTTTTTTTATATATGCTGCTGACATCAGAATAACAAGATCTCGTGAGGAGGACAAAGTACCGGAGATGGGTTGTCGGTGCTGCTTAGACATGTTAGCCTAGCAACAGAGTTAACAAATGATTAATGTTTTGCTGGGGTACGTGGAAGATGATGAAAATGTCACAGCAGTCCTCTCTTCATATTTTGTTCCACTGGTAGTAACGAGGGAACTCTCAGACTAGCTTGTCAGACTCTGTCAGCTATGGTTAGCGGTGGGTTCCTGCAGGACAGAACCACAAGAATAGGAGGCTAACAGCAAAGCTATGGTTAGCATTGGGTACGTGCAGGACAGAAGCCCTAGAATAGGGGGCTAACTGCTACGGTTAGCGGTGGTTACCTGCAGGACAGAACAGCTAGAATAGGAGGCTAACAGCTGCGGTTAGCGGTGGTTACCTGCAGGACAGAACAGCTAGAATAGGAGGCTAACAGCTGCGGTTAGCGGTGGATTCCTACAGGACAGAACAGCTAGAATAGGGGGTTAACAGCGGCGGTTAGCTGTGGGTTCCTACAGGACAGAAGCCCTAGAATAGGAGGCTAACCGCTGCGGTTAGCGGACGGTACCTGCAGGACAGTGTGCCCCCCTATGGTGCCGTACTCTGCAGCCCCATATGTTGGCGTCTTGTTGACCTGGGAATGGTTCGAGTCCCCTCCCTGGCCCAGAGTAGAGCTGCCGTTGCCCTGTTCCCATCCACGGGCGATGTTGAGTACCTCGGAGGTCTCATGGGAGGACTCTCCTAGAATTGGAATACAACAAATGTTCAAATACACAATTCAATGCATTAAATTAAATCAAATAATAATTACATGGAAAATCACATGCAGCACATGTAGGTAATTGTGGAGGATCTAAGACTAAGCCAATAAACGGCTTTTGATATCGGGATGCTCCGAGTTATAGACCTATAGAAAACAACCTTCTGACTTCACTAGCCAACAAAGTGTTGTTTTTAATACTCCATATTTAGGGGTCGGAACCCTATTGTATTCCTTTGTATTGTATAATTGTATAGTATTGTATAAATTGGCAGGCTTGTAGAACACGTAAAATTAGATAGGGATGCAAAGGATGGGGCAGAATTAACCATAGGCGGCTCTATAATAAGCACTTGAAGTGCAACAATCACTTCAAATCATTAAGACTTAATTAAGTGACCACAACTTGACCAATGTATCAGATGACTTTGGGACTATATGGTGTTGCATTCATAGCAATAAGCCCAAAAATGGCATTTTTGATTAACATTTGAAAGTGAAATGTATTCATATCGCTGATGTTTCAACGAGTACAACGTTGCGTCAAAAACAGGTAGGCTCGGGTATACTATCGAATCAAAAGGATTGATTCGATAGTATACCCATGCCAAATTTCAAGCCTTTATCTGAAAATAAAACTTTGTTTGAAGTTGCCTTTCTGAACCGTGGCCTCTCTCTCAAGCGCAGGCTGGGCCTTAAAGAGGAATACACCGCTTTAAGTAATTTCCCAAACGTCTACAGCAGGGGTCAGCAACCTTTTCAACATGCAGTGCCAGTTTGACATTTTCTCGTTAATGAGTGTGCCTTAAGCAACAATATATTAAAAATTAAGATGAATTATGACACAGCGACCGAAGACATTTCCAGAAGACCTGGAATTGTACTATTTCCATATAGTCCACAATCATGCATCAACATTTTAAATGTTTTTTGGGTTGTTATATTTGCAACATGGGCTTACAAATTATAACTACATATCAGAAACATTCAGAAACTCATTCAAAAAACATATTTGCACTGTGAGAAATGTAAAAAATGAGAATATATGAGAATGTTGGAACAATCACATCAATATCTTTACGACATGTACAGCTTTGCAAAACCATGTGAAGGCGATGCATACAGGCCACTTGCAACAATATTTTAAATATTTTCTTCTCTATTACTCACAACATAGGTTAAAAAGCTATTAATTGATCCCATTTCAGAACACTGCTTTCTGTAACTAATTTAAACATATTTGCACTGGGAGGAAATGCCCAAAACAGAATAAAGTGCAAAAAAAATGGTAGCAATGATTATGCTGCCGCATTGTTTTGTGAATTCTTTTAATAATAATAATAATTTAAAAAATATTCAAAAAAAAATTCAAAGTGTGCCAATGATTATGCTGCCCCGTGCCAGTGGTGGCACGCGTGCCTAGGGTTGCTGACCCCTGGTCTACAGTCTGCTTTAGAAACATGGTTTGTGATTGTTTTCATATGGTTACATCCGGTAAACCAGTTGCCATACCAATGCCATATTACCATACCCATCAAGCTCACCATACCTCCACGTACGGAAGACTTCTATTCCTCAAAATATAGTCTAATCTGCAGTATAAAGTCTACATATCCATTTTGTGTAGTGGTATCGCGTTTTCCTCTTGACCAGGGGGTCGCTGGTTCAAGTCAAACCTCAACCAACATCCCGTCAGACAAGGCATGACCTCAATGTTTACCACCATGCTATCCTTAGGCCACCACCATACTCGTCATACTGTTTGACCCCATCATGGTTGCATGCAACTATATTTTATTGTTTCCATCAAAGATAAGTTTCCCCTTCCTTACCTAGGGAGTGGTTACTGAGGAAGAGGCCGTGGTAAACAGAGGTATTGAAGGTCATGGCCACCAGCGCTCATAGTCTGGGGCAGATCTACAGGAAGGAGTCAAAGAAATAGTATCAAGCTCAAAACAACGCGCACATTACTAAGATACCGAAAATCTGGAACAGATTCCACACAGTTTTATTAAGGAAAAGGATGACAAAACACAACTTAAAGTTATTTAATTCAGTTTGAATTAAATGGAGGTTGCAATTATACACTGACAAACACTCCAAGGCCTCATCCAGAAATATCAGGACAAAAGCAGGAAAAGGCATATCCTTGCAGCTTTTCTTCTAGCTAAGAGAGAGCGAAACAGATGGTTTGAAGAGAGACAGATATGGACGGAGTGCAGACAAGAAGCATCCATCTAAGATGACCAAACATCAGAGATAGTTATTAGATCATTCTCTATTTCCTGTCAGGAAACAATAGTACGACTCGATGAATGAGGAGAGACCCAGGCGGTTCTTTATGTTGTTGAATTCATCTCAGCCACCACCATTCCAGTAGCAAAAAGCCGGGTTTTCCGGAGGCAGGTGTCATAATGTGATGCATGTTTTAAAGTCCATGGCTTAGCTCATACTGCTGCAGAGCTTGATAAATATGCCGGACCAGAGTAGCCAACCTCCACTCATGTGCATGAGCCAAGGTGACCAACTATATCAACACAGTGTACCATCATTCTTTGCTAATATAAGCATGTAGATGTTCAAACTTTCTCAGAGGAAGAAAGGTGTTGGTTAGTCCTTTTATTGAGACTTGCTTGTCTTTAAAGGTTTTTCAGAAAACACACATTTACATTTTGAGTTTTTCTTTGGAAACAGTCCTACTTAAAATGTGTGCAATCTCGGGCAAACTGTTGAAAAATATAAATGTTTAACTTTTATTAACACGTTTCTGATATATGACTATGGACTCAATTCAACTGAAAGCTAGACGTGTCTACAAAATCTTAATCCTGAGAGATTACTGACATGGTTGACTTCTGATTGTCTTCCGAATGTGACTGGATTCTGTGAATCGAAGGTGTCTCTAACCCTCTTAATGAATGAAGAGTGTCTGTCTCACTACATTATTCACCTTTATATACTTTTGCTTTGTAACATTTTTTATCATAACCACACACACACACACACAACATTTTACAATTCTCACTCCAGATTAAGGTGACATGGTGTGCTCTTTAGTTGTGCTTTTGACTCTGCGAGTTTGTTTCCTCCCCACGGTCAGGCCTGCCACTCAGGGGATCGAGGTCAACGGTTCTGCTGAGGACAGCCGGCGGAGAGAGACACTCTCCAGGACACTTCCTACCTGAGTCCAAGCGGCTGCAACCCCCAGAGCCCACAGAGCACCATGTGTACATTAGAGGCGGGCTGAGTGGGGCCCGTGAGGGGGGGCTCCGGAGGTGTCTGTGAACCCCTCTTGGAGGAGTTCTGTATCCACGAGAACCTTCTTCCGGCCCCCTGACTCAACTCAGTGTGATCTCAATATGTTTTATATGACATATGAGTCTGTCTTTTTTTTTATTTTCTAGGGAACAAAAGTTCTGGGATCCAGACAATGTTATAGCAGAAGTTGGGGAAAATAAACCAAAAACTGAAAGGGGCGGAGTTTAACCTTGTTTCCTAAGGGACAAGATTTTTAAAGGGGATTTAAAGGGCCCCTATTGTACCATCAGGTGTGAGTGTGATTAGCACTAACAAGCCATTTCAATCTGCCCTGTGACTTGGGGACATCACAGATAGCCGTTTCCACCCAGATGTATGATGGAGTCGACCAGCCTACCCTAAACTCTACCCACTGGTAGGCTTATCTATCCATCAAACATCCAGGTGGACGCTCCCACATGTGAGGTCACCAAGTCACAGGGCAGAATTAAATCTGCCCTGCCAGTCTGCTATTACATGTTATTACCTAGGTTTAGCCCGTCTGCTATACCCTGTTATAATAGAGGTTTAGAAAGTCTGCTATTACATGTTATTACACGGCTCTTCTCAATGCCATGGAACGCTCTGTTCACTTGCATGGGCCCTTCACAACTGCCGCCGGTGAATTATTTTTTGACAATTCACCGTTGCTTAGCATATAATTGACCGCTGCCAAGGAAAGTGGATTTTTTGCCGTTTTTCGTATCACTCCGCATGTAGTCCGGTAACTTATCAACCCCAGCGCACTCGGTTGCTAAGTGACGTCAACGTCTTTGGCGGACTATTTCTCTGCTGATCAACACTACGAATGCTGATAACAAATAAATTGTAAAAAGACACACCGTGTGAAGTTATTTTTCGTTTTATTATCCCTTACTTATTACCAGAGATGGGACAAAGTCACTGTTTGGCAAGTCCCAAGTAAGTCCCAAGTCTTAGCCGTCAAGTTTGAGTCGAGTCCCAAGTCAAGACAGGGAAAGCCAAGTCGAGTCCAAGTCAAAGTCACACCAAAGCCAAGTCGAGTCCAAGTCAAAGTCACACCAAAGCCAAGTCGAGTCCAAGTCAAAGTCACACCAAAGCCAAGTCGAGTCCAAGTCAAAGTCACACCAAAGACAAGTCGAGTCCAAGTCACAAACTTTGTCAAGTCTTGAACAAGTCACCATGTATTTTTACTTAATAATGTCATTATTAGGCTATTGATCATAATTTCAACATATCACTCTAATGTGCAGTCATTTCATATCAATACAGTTATAATATGTTCATTGTTTCTGTCTTCAAATGTGTTATGATATGCGCATGCGCCAAAATCTTATGTTGTTAAAAGTAGCCCAATAGGGTGGGAAAACCGCCCAATCTGGCAAACACTGCCTGAACGTCCTCAAAATGTAGCCCAATAGAGCGGTAAAAAACGCCCAATCTGGCAACACTGCTGAACGTCCTCACCTCCAGCGTCAACGTAAATCAATGAGACCAACTGAAACGAAGCGGATATGAAACTTAAACTGTGATTCTGAAGAAAGCATAAATGATATCGAAATTCAGTTTAGATATTATTGAAGATACGTGTGTGTAGATTTGTTATATTTTTTGAACGAAGGTAAACGGTTGAACAATGATTTAGTTATGATGCCTTAAGTGTCAGCGGCTGGCCAGACGGCTTCAATGGGACCAACTCAAAACGCAGCTGATATGAAACTAAAACTGTTATTCTGAATAAAGTATAAACGATATCGAAATTTCGTTTTGATATTATTGAAGTGTAGATTTGTCTTCGATCGCTGTTTTTTTTTTTCATCTTCACGGAAGTGAATGCGTCTTGGGTGTCTAGCCCTCTAGGCGGGAAACAGGTTAGATATCTAAAACAATAAATGTTTTTGACTCAAGACATGTCGAGTCATTACAAGTCAAAGAGGCAAAGTCCGAGTCAAGTCTCAAGTCAATAGCAGTCAAGTCTAAGTCGAGTCGCAAGTCATGCGTCATTTTGTCAAGTCGAGTCTGAAGTCATCAAAATCATGACTCGAGTCTGACTCGAGTCCAACTCATGTGACTCGAGTCCACATCTCTGCTTATTACCAAGGTTTAGTCTGCCATACCATGTTATTACCCAGGTTTAGCTAGTCTGCTATTACATGTTATTACCCAAGTTTAGCTAGTCTGCTATTTCATGTTATGACCCAGGTTCAGCTAGTCTGCTATAACATGTTATGGGCAACACAATTTCAGAAAAGAAAGGTATTTATTTGGTAATTTGCAGGCTAAATGTGAGGTCTCCTTAATTTACTTTGATCATTTATCCAACCTGGTATCACGCGATTTCGTGCTCATGCTCAGGAAAATGCATCAATCAAATCCCAGAGCACGATCATCCACTTTTTTCACTCGTACTCCAGAAATGTAAACCCATGCATTTTTACTTTGATTACACTTCACAGGATATATGCATGCATGTTACAGAGAAAGAAATAATGGCCATAGGTTGTTAACAAGGGCATATGGATATACACGTTAATTGGAGGGGTTAACAGCCAACCTTGACAGTCACGTGATGTGGCCCATTGGAAATAGGCCAAAATAAAATGTCTAGAGCCGAAAACAATTATGTTTTCCGCTGTCGACCAATGTAGTAATACTACATTATGTTGTAAGACTGGGTTTAAGGGATGTGCTTATTTTCAGTTCTTGAGGTCTGCTGCAGAAATCAGAATAATCAGATTGCTGTTTGGACATATCCATAACTAGAGGGTGCACTGCCACTGCCCTCGCCCCCCACCCCCTTCTGAATTCAAAAAAATCCCAGAAAAGTTAAGAAGTAAAATGTTGTTCTACTCAGCATGAAAAATGTCGGAGAAACGCTCCCATTCAGTTGCATGGGTTTACATTTCGTTCTGTGTATCATGAAAAAAGTTGGACAATTGTGCTCTGGGACACGATTCAATAGATACGTTTTCGTGAGCATGAGCATGAAATAGCGTGATAACGGGTGGCTATTATCCCTTATGTACATTGAAAAAAACGGAGTTGTACCTATTTTGAATAGTTGGTGAACATACTTTGTTGGGGAACAAAACCAAATCCATTGTTCGACAGGGCTGCCCGAAAGCTCTGGTTCTCCACTCAGAGCGGCTGTCACCTCAATCCTCCTCAAACCGCTCACCTTGGTGGCGTGGGGAACCCCAGCAGAACGGGCCACGGGCGCCTCAGAGAGAGCCGCCGAGACGGACTCTTCAAACAAAAAGGTTAATTCAATCAAAAGTGAACAAAGTTGTGGACATGCTGGTCTGACCCAGCAGGCTGGCGGAAGCGGCTTCCCCCGGCTGGGCAGGTCTGGCGGCTGTCCTTGGCTTGGCTTAGTCCACGTCTGTAGGGAACAGTAGTGGTGAGTCCTCTGCAGACCTCTGACTCTAACCAACCTCCCCTCCTTGGACGTGCTGCCCTTAAAACACAATGCAAGTCTTGGTGATCAAACAATCCTAACGTCTCTCCTGGCTTCAGGTCACAATATAATTTGTCCAAATCACTTCCTCACTGCACCTATGCTGAAGAGCATATGCGTAAAGACCAAAGTGCTACAATGTCAATGTTCAAATTGGTAGCAGTGGTCTCTTGCAGATTCAGTACAAGGAAGACATTTGATCAATTACATTGGTAACAGATGTTTTGCCATTACGATGGATTCACCCCTCAGACCGGAAGTGTCCTTTAAAGTGTCCCTAATGAGCTCTAACACCCTGCTGCTGCTGGACCCTGTCCAGACCCAAAGACACACCTCATGACTGTCCACCAGACAGATGTCATCTGTCCACCAGACAGGCCTTATGACCACAGACACACCTCATGACTGTCCACCACAGACACACCTCATGACTGTCCACCACAGACACACCTCATGACTGTCCACCACAGACACACCTCATGACTGTCCACCACAGACACACCTCATGACTGTCCACCACAGACACACCTCATGACTGTCCACCACAGACACACCTCATGACTGTCCACCACAGACACACCTCATGACTGTCCACCACAGATACACCTCATGACTGTCCATCACAGGGCTTCTTTACTGTCCACCACAGACAGATCTCATGACTGTTAAGCACATGACTGTCCACCACAGACAGACCTCAGGACTATCCACCACAGGGCTTCTTACTGTCCACCACAGGAGTTCTGTAAGACAGCTGGTCTCTGTCCATGACGCTAACGTGCTGAATAGTGCTGCCCATCCAGCTGCTGGAGCGATACTGTCCTGGGTTGCTATGACAGCAGACCTTGTAGGCCTGATTCCTATGGGGGACACACTCTCTTAAGTTGTATTTATATTCTGATTCCTATGGCGGACACACACTCTCTTAAATTGTATTTATATTCTGGTTCCTATGGCGGACACACACTCTCTTAAGTTGTAGTTATCTTATATATATACTATGCAGCAGAAGTATGACTCTTTGTAGCTCTTCAATTGTGACCACTTCCTTTGATTGGTCACAGCCACACTTGTAAGTAGCTTTGATAAAAGAGAGGGTGGCAGTAGATTTAAAGTGTGGCAACCTGCAGGCCAAAAGAACACAATGAAAAAGGCGGGCCGGGTTTTCCTTTGGCCATCAGGACATTTTAAACCATATTAAATACATGTGAAAAACAGAAACACTGAAACTGCATGCAGACTTTACAGATAGAATATGACTGCCAAGGCTCCCATTGCATTGTTGTTTCTGGTGTAGATTAGCATAGCCTGTAAAGAATAGATCACATCACTAATACAGGCTATACTAATTAAAACCAGAATCATCACACCACTCCATTCCAGGGGGTCTGCAACCGATCTCAGCCGAACCTAAACGGAAACGGAGAATGGTGTGTGTGTGCGTGTGTGTCTGTGCGTGCGTGTCTGTGCGTGCGTGTGTTAATGTGTGTTTTGGACCTGTCTCTACCCACTCTGCAGGGGGATTGACTTGAGTAACCCTAAACACTTGGCCAGGTGATTCAACACAGTTCAAACCTAATTCCCGTAAATGTAATAACTTAAAATAATACATTTAATCTGGATAACCTTTCAGGCACCGCTTGTGATTCTCACTATTCACTCATGTAGATACATTACAGAACATTTTGATCTTAGGCCCTGTCACACATGGCGTAGCAATGCCGGAATAGACGGGCCAAAAGCCAGCAGAGGGCGGATCTTCGTGTACGTGAACTGTACGCCACGGAAGATGATTACTATTATATTCAGAGGGGGAGGAGCTGTTCTCAGCTTATGTTGTTCGGAGTCGAAAAAACAAAGGCGAGTTTACCAGCGGGAAAACTTTGGTCGAGTTGCAATTCGAATTTTTTGTAACCATGGAACTTCTATTAACTAGCACTAGCACTATCACTAAGAATAGTGATACGAAGGAGTCGCGTGAGAAACACTGAGAGACACAAGTGAGAGTGCAATAAATACAACAGATATTATTCAGCTTGTCTGAGCAAAGTGTGCTTGGCTCCCCCAAAATAAGCATAAAGACTGGGCTGCTTTTGACGTAGACACACTTGATGCAACAAGCGACTCTGAGCTGGGGGGGAATGACATTGCCAGACTGAGGGAGAAGTTCCAAGTGCCTCTGGGGGAAAAAGGCGAGGTTGCCGAGATGCACATCTTCCAAAAGTACAACAATTTCCTGTTTACGGTTGAAGGAAGAATAACCTCCATCTCTTTCCAATGAATGTTGACGGGTTTATTTCAATGCCTTTTATTTTCAATGCACTTCAATTGCGCATTTTATGAACTTTGTGAATCCCTTCCCTGTAGGGCTAGAGCCCCAATATTGAGAATTATAGTAGACCTTAATGCCCTGATTCATATTAAAAAAGACCAGACGTCTCTATCTCACTCTCATATCATTCACCCCATGTTGATAACTTTTGTATTCTTTACAAAATCTTTTTCGCCTGCCTTTCACTTTATTAATTGTTCTCACAGTTTACTTTTTTTTTTATTTGTCATGATTATCTTGTCTTAATTGTGTACAAAGCAAGCCAACATTAACTTTGGCCCCAAAGAAACACGTCAGATAAGTACGTCGCAAAGATGAACAGTAAATGTCTGGCCTGGGTCGGCTTAGCTCAGGAGGTAGAGCAGTTGTCTTGAAACTGAAAGGTTGCTAGTTCGATCCCCAGATCCTCCTAGCTGAGTGTTGATGTGTCCCTGAGCAAGACACTTAACCCTAACTGCTCCTGACGAGCTGGCTGTCGCCTTGCATGGTTGAATCTCCCGTCAATGTGTGCATTAACCGATCGCTTTGGATAAAAGCGTCTGCTAAATGCCCTAATTGTAATTGAGTCACTCAAAATCTATGTTTTTAATTAAAGAATATCCTCAGTTATCCGTAAAAAAGAACACAAAACATAACAGATGGTTACAGAACAGAAGAGATTGATTCAAACATGAAGCTGCGTCGTTTCCGGGCTAGCAGTTTACATTCAACCACCATGGAGACGAAAGAAAACTTAGTGAACAGTGTGAGAATAAAATTAACATTTCTCGCTAGGAAATTGTCTTAACACATTTTAATGCTTCTTAATATATAATTGCTTTTACAACTGAGAATAAGATGAATTTAATTCATCCATTTTGATTTGTCTGACAGAAACTTGACTTACATCTTGCTGGTTTCTTCGATAATTAGAACGGTACCAGCGAGGGCTCATATCGGTAGTTTTGGCTCATATTGACCAACAACCCATTCTGTCGTTTAGGTTGGAGTACGAGTAAAAAAGTTTCAACACTCCGATATCTCAGTAGAATTTTTTCTTGTTCTTGCATTGTCGACCTTTGTGAAATTCAACTGGCACTTGCAGCAAGGAACACAATAATCCATCAATAATATTAGTATCTGTCAGAAATGACTGCCTTCTAAACTGATTTCTCATTTTAATGACCTTGATGCTTTTGAAATTCACCTTAACATATGGGCCTGGGTTTTGTCACTGATATATCACAGCAAATTGTGCAATCATTATTATTTGTCCCAATCGATGGACAGCCCTAATCTATTTATGTAAAGGAAAACACAAAATTCAGGTGACAATTCATAATAGAATCTACTGCAGCAAGGCTCTGAGGCGCTCTGTATTGATTTCAAATATGTCTTCTCCTTTGTCAGTGTGTGTGTTAATATGTGTGGGAGTGTGTGTGGGCCTTTTTGGGAGTAGAAAAAGACCCAGTGCTGAGGAATATATTAAGGATATAACATACGTTATGGCAGTGTTTGGAACGGGACGCTTTGTCTCTGCTTCTTTCATGTTTTTATTAGGGGGGAAAATGCAGGTGTTGCCATATTGAGAGGAGGTTCCCCTTGTGCCCCCCCCATGTCTACGCCCATGCTATATTAGTGAATTAGTAAAGTATTATGCTATCTAGCATGTGTTAAAGTATCTGCTACTTTTACTATGTCCTATGTGATAACAATTATAGTTAATGCTACATATGCTATGTAGTATGTGTTAAATATAACAGTTGATGCTTCTTATTCTATGTAGTATGTGTTGTATAGTTGCATCTCTTCCTTGTTGTGTTATATCATTTGTTATATAAAAGACTGCAACAAGATGTGGCAACAAGGAGGAAGAGCACCTTCTGTGTGCTGGGGCGTTGTGTCTGAGCAGAACGTGTGCTGGGTGCATCCTGCTGGTTCTGACCTGCCTTAAGCACAGCCTACCAGTGGGCTGTGGAGACCAGAATAAACTTGCTTAGTCCATTTTATAATTCAACCACAAAATAAGTGCCTTCTGAGCAGCATTGTATATGGCCTGCCCGGGCCGTTTGTATAGACACTAATTATCAATTCCCTCTTGTGGATATAAAAAATAGTTTTTTTCTATAAATCAATGTCGGTGATGTGATCACCGCAGAAACAGGCTGAAAGACCACTGGGGAAGGGTGACAATGACCATGTTGTTAAAACCAATAACCAATAAAATTCTGTGGGAAAAAGATTCAGAAACATTGAAAAGGGATCTCTCTTCTTCGTTGGATGCTTGGTCCCAGAGAGAAAATAAATGGCCAACGTTTTGTTCTAAAATTATATTATATTATATTAGGCTATAAGCTAAACATAGCCTCATGACTAATCATCACAGTCCATTGTTAAAACAATAGCACTGCCATCAGAAAAAGGAATTATGTATTTATGCCTACTCGTCTGTATTTTACAATAAGTATAATAATCAGGCCTACTTTTGATTCATATTTTTTTCAATTATTATCAATTTCAGCAAAATTATGGAAAAACTGTTTATTCCATTTCTACTACAAAATTCAGTGATTCCGTCTGCGATTTCTGCATTGTGGAAATCATAGGGCCCTTCACAAGTGCAACTAAATAATAAGTTATAAAACATACACTTCGGTCACTCAATGAACACACCGACGTTAACGTGAGCTACATCATTTACAGTAAGATATAACATCTGAAATATAATGTAGCTACATCATAACTTACCACTGAGACGTCCTGCTCTGCTCTTGGCTCCGACCTTTTTTGGGTCGATTCAAACAGATTGGTCGGCCTCAATTTGCGATCGACTATCGGATTAGGGTTCGAACAGGTACGGCTGAACCGAGGCATTGATCCCCGAAATGTTTATAGCTGCTCGCTCTCAGGGGTGTGAGACTGCAGACAAACGTGCAGGCGTTTGACCAATCACAGCAGAGTGGGCAAGCCGGCCAATCCCAACAACCTGGGCTTTTGGGGAGGTGGAGCTTGAAGCTAAAGCTAGAGTTAAAACAAGTACTTTTGACCGAGGCTGAAAGTAGTTCTACAGAAATTAAGAGTGAGAGAATAATAAGTGTATTTTTAACATTAAGGCATATACACCTATTCTAGTAGTACCCTCAAATGAAACAGAAAGAAAAGCATAATTTGACCCCTTTAACTGCCAATTGAAGAACGCAGAGCAAGCCCACAGCTTATATATTTATCCCCAGGTGATCTTGTGCATTTTTTTATTCAAAAAGTGGATAGTCGAAATTTGAATGGGTGTGTCTGTAAACATGTACGATAATGTGTGCACATACAAAATAATACATTTAAGTAAGTGGACAATTACATTGAAATATTCCATGTGTCACACTCTCCACACATTTGACACCTTTAGCGTTTTCAACAATATTTCTACGTAGCAAGGTCTATGCTACACGCCCCCCAGCTGGCGGCCAGGCTCCACCTGGGGGACTTCCACTGGGCTCCTCCAGACATAAGGATGCAGGGTGGTGGTGTTATGGACGTTTGCTGGTAATGATATGTGGCGTGTCGCTCCATGTTTCCATGAAGGAGATCTCCCCCTGAGTGTGTGTGTGGAGCTGGCTGGTTTAACCTGTTGAACACTGAATACTCAATGTGCAACAAGTGGGCAGCCCAAGAGTCCAACCAGACTCAAGGTCTGACTCCAGGTGAGAACGCCTAAACCAGCCATCAGCCACACAGTAGTAAACGTTAGAGATATGATTTGGATTGTGATCAAATTGAGATGACAACGTTAAATGGAGCATGATTCTATGATATCGTCGCACCAATCACAGACAGACTTTTAAAAGGGAGGGGTTGTTGGAAGTAAAGAGCGGGGAGGAAAGAGGAAAGATATTCAACTAAAACGTCTGTTCTTTAGGCCTAAAAAACAGTGCCATGTTGGAAGTGAACGGTCGATATCCTGATGCCTTCATTGATTAGAGTTCCAATGCAGTGGCCTAGTGCCATTTGGCACGGTTGACGCACATTCAAATCACTATTTCTTTCCAGGAGTGAAAGGACGATAGGCAAACTGTCGTGTTCATATAGCCCTCATCCATTTAGACGGTTTTATTTCTGTAGAAACATTGTAAGCCTACCTCTAACTGCAGCCTTTGCATCCACAGCGGGGATCATGTCTATGATCCCGCAGTAGATGCAAGGCATGTGGATCAAGTCAAGAAATTGCTTATAACCTTGTTTTCCGATATTATTCCAACATTTTTTAACGAAGAAAATTCATGAAAGGGCCAGGCTGAAACTTATTTGAGAGTTGTACTAGAATTTTTTTGATTTAATAATGTCAAAATGGCCCGCCCCAGGCGGCCTCTTACGTTTGAGCTCATTTTCGGGGGAGAAGCGAGCATCTATGGTTCTTGCCGACTTTTCAGAATATATCTATTGTTTTCAAGGCACTCTCACTTGTTTCTCTCAGCAGGTTCTCACATGATTCACTCGTATCACTAAGTTCTGGTTAATGGAAATTTGCGGAAAACTCATTTAACTTCTTTGTAGCTCAATATGTCAGAGTTCACCAGCCTACCTAGAACATTCTCGTGCAAATGTACAACTGCCTTATCTTGGGCCCTGTAAAGATAGCTTTCCCTCTTCTAGTTAAGCCATCGCCACTGCACAAGTCAAGCTCTCCCCAGGCTCCTAACGTGAGAGAGAGAGAGAGAGAGAGAGAGGAAGAGAGGACAGAGAGAGAGAGAGAGAGATGAGAGAGAGAAGAGAGAGAGACGAGAGAGAGAGAGAGAGAGAGAGAGACGAGACAGAGAGAGAGAGAGAGAGATGAGAGAGAGAGAGAGAGAGACGAGAGAGAGAGAGAGAGAGAGAAGAGAGAGAGAGAGAGGAGCGGAGAGAGAGAGAGAGAGAGAACAGAGAGAGAGAGACAGAGACAGAGAGACAGAGACAGAGACAGAGAGAGAGACAGAGACAGAGACAGAGAGACAGAGAAGAGAGGACAGGAGAGAGAGAGAGAAAGGGAGAGACAGAGACGGAGAGAGAGAGAAGAGAGAGAGAGAGAGAGAGAGAGAGAGAGAGAGAGCCTAAACAGTCGGCTTTGGCAGCTAGAGATGTTTCTCAGATGTAGCTCAGACTGAGTTTAATTTTTGAAGAGATTAATTACAAAAAATGTGTACTCTACAAGTGTTTGTAGAAATAGACCATAACATGATGTTCAATATGAAAACAATTTGTCGTTACATTTATTTTACATAGTCCTTAAACCTAATCTTAAAAAATCGATATCATATTCAAATGTAGAGTTAAAATTTGACACGCAGGCTATAACAACCTTCATATTATTGCGTGTGCAAATGAGTCTGAAGGGATTTGAGTGAGAGGAGGCACGGATTAAATATATAATATAGCAATGTAACAATATAACAACATAACAACAATGTCAAACACAGAGACTGACTTTTGTAATTGGATGATGGTATCTGTCAAGCATCATAAATAGATAGTCGAAGATAAACAGCGAGGCGACATCCGTAAAGCACATTTCAATGCCAGCTGGGATGTGATAAATAAAATACCTACGCCTACAAACACAGAGAACAGATAAACTCACCAGTTCCTTCTGCTCCTCAACCTCAACATCCTCGCTTTGTTTGATAGAGTAACGTTAGACCTCTCCCGACGTCTAGAAAATGATGGAAACCCTCAATAGACTCAATAAAAAGACTCTAGCGCTTGTGTTGTAGCAACACCAAAAAAATCAGACTGGCTGACTTTCACCAGACACCCCAACGTGAAGGAGACTGAGGAGACAGCTTCTTAGAAATAAAGGATTCTGCAGCTCCGCATCGCCCAAATCCTCCGCTTCAACCTGCATGCCCTAGACGGGGTTCCTCCGAAGAACAGAACAGCCGAACTTATGACGAGTTAAACACTCACCTCGAGAAGTGGGAGCCAACTGTTGGTCGAGGAGTTACAGCAGCAGCAGCCTGGTTCCAGAGCAGCGTCTGAAGCACTGCGAGGTTTAAATAACTGTTGGTGGTGGAGTTACAGCAGCAGCAGGCTGATCCCGGAGCAGCGTCTGAAGCACTGCGAGGTTTGAACTGGAAGGCAGGTTGAGACCAACCCAGCACTCTCATGCGTCTCCTCTTCTCCATTCACAGTCTTTGTTTGGCAGTAGTGGGGTAGTGCAGTGAAGGAGACAGAACCAAGTCATTTAGATCATATTATACAGCAATGTCATTATCAAACAACAATTCAACCGCTTGACCTTTCTTCATTTAAATTCAATACAATTGGGCAGTTAAAATGACTGAACCAGCCAACCACATGAGAAGTCAATTTAAGTAGGCCTACATGTAAGACAGGAAACGTATATATTTATTTTATTTCTCTTTCATACCTTTTGTTCCAACGTATCTCATACCTTTATCAACCGTTATAACATATTAATTAATTAGTGATCATTTCTACATTTAAGTGACCCTAATTCCTTGAATATGATCAGGGTTTATTAGGGCTGAACATTTGGGATTGAACCAAGAACCACTGGGACTCCACTCTAAGGCCAATGGACTAACCAGCACGACAGCACAATCCGATTTAATCTGGGCTGTTAAATTGCTCCTACAAATGGTATAATGGCGTGATAGGGTTAGAGTGCACGCCCACATACAAACATACACACACACACAGGGGCGTAGCACCAACTTCTGGGCCCTATGTACAAGAGGTTTGGGGGGGTGTTGGATGAGGATTCCTGACGGTGGAGGGGGGTGGGGCATTTCACGATTGCTCATTCGCGTCCAATGGGCGCAGTGTGGAGCTCCTACCACTAGGGAGTGGTAGAAAAATCTAAAGAAAAAAAAAAAAATCCAGAAATAAATAAATAAATAAAAACTTCCCATGGGCCCCCCTGCCTTGGGCCACCTCAAGCCTGTCCACCTTACACCCCCAGTCAGTCGACCCTGCATACACACACACACACAGTCACGTACACACACACACACACACACACACACACAGTCACGTACACACACACATACCCACACACACACACACACACACGGGCTGTGTCTCGGGGTCACAGGAGCCCAGCTCCTTCGTCTAAGAACAGAAGGAGGTCCCCTCTCTCTCCTTGTACGGGCAGGAGACTCAGACCTGTTCCACCGTCCCGGTGCAGCGCTGGAACCAAACGCTGAACATGTGGACGTTGGGCAAAGTAAGGTTTGAAATGGCGCTGGACCCCAGGGCCAGAGTGGTACTTATTAACGCTGATTGATTCATTTTATTGGAAATCGCATTCAACAGTTAATAAAAGTAACATAGCCAAAATAAATAGATAGTGATTCATTATGTATAAACGGTCTTGGGGGTACCGATCAATAGTTGTGAATTTGTCCAATGAGATACACTCATTCCTCTGAATGATTAGCTTAAGAAGATAATGATGTTAGTTTGATGACGTATTCGGTCCATGTGTGGACTGTTGTTCTGGGAATGTACATTACCGTTCCAGGGCACTGGTGCAATATTGGTCAGTGATTTCCCACTGGGGAAAACATGTTCAGTAGAACTCTACTGAGCCGCAAGGTTTTTCCGCCTAACACCAGAAAGAAAAAGGAAGTACTTATGAAGAACATGTTGTTTAATCCTGAGGGAGATTTAAGCCCAACACACACCGGCGCCGTCTAGACCCGTGGCAGCGCCGCCCAACGAGGCTTCAAGCCACTGTTCTATTCCCTAGAGTCGCCGCCCCTCAAAAAGCACTTTTTTAAAGTTGTTTGGTACATCCCGGCTTGATACAAGGCCCTGTACATGTGGAGATTGTTGATGCATTAGATCAATAATTCCACAATGCAAAAGGAATGAGCAGTGAACGTTAATAAAGTGTGTAAAGTGACTAAACCGTATGAAGTAACTATGAATTATTCTGCCGAATGGGGTCTGTCTGTCTGTCTGTCTGTCTGGTCCAGGGATCTGTCTGTCTGTCTGGTCCAGGGGTCTGTCTTTCTGGTCCAGGGGTCTGTCTGTCTGTCTGTCTGTCTGTCTGTCTGTCTGGTCCAGGGATCTGTCTGTCTGTCTGGTCCAGGGGTCTGTCTTTCTGGTCCAGGGGTCTGTCTGTCTGTCTGTCTGTCTGGTCCAGGGATCTGTCTGTCTGTCTGGTCCAGGGGTCTGTCTTTCTGGTCCAGGGGTCTGTCTGTCTGTCTGTCTGTCTGTCTGGTCCAGGGGTCTGTCAGAGTTCACCTAGCTCTGCAGAGTTCCCCCCCCCAGCCCTCCTACTTATTGTACGTTGTTCCAGCGGTCTGTCTGTCTGTCTGTCTGTCTGGTCCAGGGGTCTGTATGTTGTTCCAGGGGTCTATCTTGTTCCAGGTGAACGCAGCATTACACATGTGATGGGCTTTGTTTTACTATTCCCTCCTCTGTCCTTAAGAGCGACTGATGAGTCAAGATACAGGCGACCACGGCGAGCCACCGGGCTGTGCATCCTGCTCATGGAGGCTTACAAGTGGGCTGGAACCCAGAGCCTTCTGGCTAGAGTACGTTCTGGAAGCTGTTGCCACTCCAACACCCACCACATCACATGTCCGTTGTTATATATAAATAATACATACATATATATATATATATATATATATATATATATATATATATATATAACAGCTGTTGGAGACAGATCTGAGATCAGTGAATGGCTGCAGACTCTTAAAGATCAGGCGGTCTTTAAGGAACCCAAGGTGTGTGTGGAACACAAAAGGTCCTTGTCTGTTTCTGAGTGACATTTGATTAAGTCTTGACCTCTTCATGCTAATGTATCTCCTCATCAGTCTGACAAATGTGTTGGACCAAAGCTAATAAAGGGGTTGTAAGCTGCTGAGTGAGGTAGTTTTTGCATGAATAGATGTTGTAAAACATAATGATCTCATTCAACATGAATTTTATATTAATAATAAGACTGAATCCCAGGGGTTCTGGATTGTGTATGTGTTTGCTGTTACACACAATCGGGGAAGGCACTGAAGCCCGCATGATTATTCTGACTGCGACTGCTATCCTATAATACTTATTTGTCCTGCTGGCTTTCAGCTTAATGGAATCAACACATGGCGATGACAGCGCTCTTTATCTGTTCCATCTCCACTTCCCGTGTCCTGGGCTGTTGGTGATGGCTGCAGGTGTGAGCTCCCTGCTGGAACAATTAAAGGCTTCAGGCGTCAGTGTGTGTGTGTGTGTGTGTGTGTGTGTGTTAGACACACACACACACACACACACACACACACACACACACACACACCATGATGCAGCTCACCCCCCTCATACAAGAAAACAAAATAATTTGGCTTATCCCTGATGATCCTTCCCTAAACAGTATGCCCTCTTCCCCTATTTTAATAATTTGCTTCTGTCGCTCTGCATGAATACCCTCTGCTCCTTTATTTTTGGCTTATTTTATTTCATGACAGATCCTGTTCCTTCTCTCTGCTCTAAAGCTGATCCAGTGATCTTAATTCACTGCTTAGTATATAGTTTATATACTGTATAGAAGTATCTAACTGTTATATCTAACCATCAGCCAAGACAACTCAATGAGCATACTTCTAATCACAAACATCTTAACAGTATCGCATTATCGAAGGTGATAGGAGAGCTTTAACATACTAACCACACTATAGGCCAAGGATTAACGCACAGCCCTACCCCTAGAGGCACACGTCTGCAAGGGGCCATGGATTGGCCAGACTATTTCCAATTTTTCTTAAAATAAAAACTCGAACCCTATTTGCCCATAACAAGAAACATTGAAAAATGAAGCAGCTGATTGGGTCGATTTCTTGGCCGTGAGGCCAGTTCTTAAAGTCAATTTTCAAAATGAATGCTAGTTCAAGATAGACTGAGATCCACGATGAGTCAAAACAGACTGAATCAACTTTCTCTGATTTGTCCAATGAAAGCGATATACTGCGCAAATTGGATTTTACCAGCCTCATTAAGGAGTTCAATGTCAGAAAAACTTCTAAAGAGTAAGAATATGCATTATGATTGTGCTGCTGTGGCATTATTTCTGTTATTATGTCCTACTACTATATTTATAGTATTTGTATTGCTTTGTTTTATCCGAGTATTGCTTAGCGGTTCGATTTGTGTCTCTGTAAGTCAACAGAAATACGTGGTTGCGGCAGCTATAGCGAATTCAAACTTGTTTCTGTATCATTGCTGTTTTAGTAGAGGCTGTCTCAATGGGTATGTATGCTAGTGCGTCCCGAGTATGTGCGTGTGGGCCATGTAATATTCCTTAAACGCTTTTATACATGGCACTAAATTACGCTTTTTTGGTTTAAGTTAAGTTATTTTGCGTGATCACTAAGGGGGCCTCCCTCGAATAGTAGCCTCGGGGACGACCTTAATCCGCCACTGTATAGGCCTACTTACTTATTTACTTAAAATTTAATTCTCAAAGATGTTCATATATTTGTCACTGTTAAGACACTATCTACCGCCAAAGGACGTAACACAATGGTGATTATGAGACCGATGAAAGACATTTTCAGTATTCTAGGTGTATTCCAGACAACGTTGGGGTCAATAGGAAGATTAACCGCTCAGCGCCAAAGGTGTCATCAAAGAGTACGAAACGGAGTGTTCCGTCCTCGGTATGTCTATGGTATACCCTGACGGCCAGCTAAACTCTCTCCCAAACACCAGGACTCTGTAGGTTATTTCTCACTTCCACAGGTTTATTGGATGCAAGGGAAAAGGTGAAACTGCAAGTACAGAAATAAAAAGGCTGAATAAATTAACAAAGAATAATGGATATCATAAATAAAGCTTGAATAAACTAATTTCCAATCCACTATAACATGTTGCATTTCGTTTTGTATTTAACTCAAATGTAAATATACAATCATATTTACATGTAAACAACATTAATTTTGGTCATTGTAACACTATTAGTGCTGTCAAAATGGCATGTGTGAATTAACATGCCGTTCGTATGGCCGTAGTACATCTAGACTAACTAACCCTAGATCTTTAGAAGATACCTTAAAAAACGTCACCAAACTTCACACTGGAGTCAAAATAATAATGAATACTTTCAAAGGAAATTAAAATACAAAGAATACATACCAACGATGCTACGTTAAACATAAGATGTTGACAGATTCAATTGGATTGCATTAGATTCACTTGACTTAATGAAATGCGGAACCAGTTAGAACGTGAGTGAATGAAGGGTCACGCGATAGGCCAATTCGAATCATGTGATCTTAAAGTGACGACGTCTTAAATAGGAACACATAGGAAATGCATATTGCCCAAACACATAAGAATTCAGAAATGCTGACTAAATGTAAAACATATCTTTTTAAACATTAAACATGAAACTTCAAATGCTTTTAAGATGTTTTCTTGCTCATAACAAAACACTCCCCGCCTGACGTGGATACACGTCACCCCAAAGTCCATGCACAACACATCTTTTTGTCTTAAACAGTCTGTTTACTGTGCCTCCGGAGGTAGAAGAAAAAACACTTCATTGACTGGCCTGAGAAAGAGGCTAGTCCCGCCTGGTTTGATGACCTTCACCTCAACCTGGCGCACTTTTCCATCTTTGCTAGGGAAGGCCTGTGCAATCAGTCCAAGAGGCCATTCGTTTCTTGGTACTTGGCTGTTCTTAAGGAGAACAACGCTTCCAGGCTGGATGTTTGGCTGAGTGGACTGCCATTTCTTGCGGGCCTGCAGTGTTGGGAGGAATTGCTTCCTCCAGCGGTCCCAGAAGGTGTTGGACAGGTGCTGAACCTGTCGCCACTGGGCCTTGTAGAGGTCTGCAACTCCAAACTCACCCGCAGGAGCAGGGACAATGTTTATCTTTTGTGTGAGAAGAGCAGCTGGCGTGAGTATGAACGAGTCATCAGGGTCCATGCTTACTGGAAGAAGTGGCCTGGCGTTGATGATCGCTGCGACTTCTGCCATGAAAGTCACCAGCACTTCGTGGGTGAGCTTGTCTTTCAGCTGGAGGAACATTGCGTCTAAGATCCTCCTCGCCAGCCCTATCATTCTCTCCCATGATCCACCACAATGGGAAGCATGTGGGGGATCAAAAGACCAGGTGCAGCCCTTGTCTGAAAGGTAAGTCTTTACCGCAGTGCTGTTAATGTTTGAGGCTATCTTCAATTCTTTACAGGCGCCAATGAAGTTCGTGCCGCGGTCTGAGCGAATGTGTTTGACCGGCCCGCGCACTGAAAGGAAGCGCCGTAGCGCGTTGATGAAGCTAGAGGTGTCAAGGGATTCTATGACTTCTATGTGCACAGCTCGTATGCTCATGCACGTAAAGATCACTGCCCACCTTTTACTTTGAGCGAAACCACCTCTGGTCTTGCGTGAGGAGACGTTCCATGTGCCGAACACATCCAGACCCACGCTGGAGAATGGAGGATCAGTTGACAGACGATCGGCTGGCAGGTTAGCCATTTTCTGGATGCTGAGTGGAGCTCTGAGCCTTCTGCATGTTATGCATTGGTGGATGATGCTGCTTACCCTTTTCTTTCCTCCGACTATCCAAAGGCCAGCTGAACGGACTGCCCCCTCTGTAAAGTGACGGCCTTGATGATGGATTTGCTCATGGTGGTGTCTGATGAGTAAAGTGGCGATGTGATGCTGGCCAGGAATAATCAGGGGTGTCTTTTCATCCTGATTGAGACTTGCATGATGAAGACGGCCTCCAACTCTGAGAAGGCCGTGTGTGTCAATCAACGGGTCTAGATTTCTGAGAGGGCTTGTTTTTGGCATCATTTCTTGTTTTTGAATGCACTTTGTCTCTTGGCTGTAGACTTCCTGTTGAACTGCTCGGATGATTACAGCTGACGCCTTCTCTGATTCTTCAACTGTAGATTCAGCTTTGCAGTAATGCCAGCCCTTGCATGCTCTGTTCTCTCTGTGAGCTGTCTTGAAATGACAGGCTATATGAATGAGGCGAGTCACTGCACGAGTTAATGACTTCCAAGTAGAGAACTTAGCAAAGCGTTGTGAATCCAGCTGCTTGTTTGAGGCTGTAGTGATTAAGGCAGACACCAGAGGACGGATGTCTGGGTCTGTTCTAGGGTCAACAAGGTCATACGTGCTCTCAGAAATGCTGGGCTCTGGCTTAGAGAGAAATTTGGGCCCACTCAGCCAGTTGGTGTGCTTCAGTTGGCCAGCAGGGACGGAACGTGTTGCGTGATCTGCAGGGTTCAGGTCTGTAGGTACGTAGCACCACTGGTCTGGTCGGGAGGATCTTCGGATGCGCAACACCCGGTTGCTGACATAGACATAAAAGCGTCTGGTCTCATTGCCAATATAGCCCAGGACTACTTTACTGTCTGAGTAGTAGGTTACGGCGTCAAGCTGTAAGTCTAGTTCTGCTGAGACAAGGTCTGCTAACTCAACAGCAAGCACTGCTGCGCAGAGTTCAAGCCTTGGCACTGTGTGTTCAGGGCGGGGAGCTAGCTTGGCTTTGCCCATCACAAATCCAATCTGCTTGTTGCCATTACTGTCTGTCACTTTCAGGTAACATACAGCACCGATAGCTTTGACTGACGCATCACAGAACACACACAGTTCTCTTCTTACCGCTGCTGACGGTGATGCTTCTGTGTAGCGCCTTGGGATAGAAAGCTCAGCGAGCTCGGACAGAGAGGCTCTCCATGATGTCCAGACATCTTCCATGGCTGGAGGTAAGGGCGCGTCCCAGTCACCGTTCTCCGCCGTGAGCTCGCGCAGGATAGCCTTGCCTTGGACTGTGACAGGCGCGACGAATCCAAGTGGGTCGTAGAGGCTATTGATTGTGGACAAGACACCTCGTCGGGTGTAAGGCTTGGTCTCACTGGAGACATTAAAAAGGAAACAGTCTGTCTTGAGATTCCAGTCAATCCCGAGGCTGCACTGTAGCGGCAGCGTGTCTGCATGGAGGTCAAGGTCTTTGAGGTCACTCGCGTGGTCACTGGATGGAAAGGCGTCCATGACCTCTTTGTTGTTCGCTGCAATCTTGTGGAGCCTCAGATTCGACTTGGAGAGCACATCCTGTGTCCTTTTTAGCAGGCTAACGGCAGCTTGAACTGTGGGCAGAGATTTCAGCCCATCATCGACGTAGAAGTCATGCAACACGAAGTGCTGCACATCTGGGTCGACGTGGAACTCGCTGTCTTGAACAGACTTGTGTAGACCATGAATAGCCACTGCAGGTGAAGGGCTATTACCGAAGACGTGGACGTTCATGCGGTAATCCACGATGGCTTTGGAGGGGTCATTGTTCTGGAACCAGAGAAAACGTAAGAAGTCACGGTCTTCTTCTCTTACCAGGAAGCAATAGAACATCTGTTCTATACCAGCTGTGAAGGCAATGGCCTCTCTTCTGAACCGGATCATCACTCCCAGTAGTGTGTTGTTCAGGTCAGGTCCCGTTAACAGCACATTGTTGAGTGATACGCTGTCGTATTGGGCACTTGAATCGAACACCACGCGTATTTTCTTAGGTTTCTTCGGATGGTACACACCGAACGTTGGTAGGTACCACCTTTCTCTGTCTGGGCTGAGAGGGGGGGCTAATTCAGCATGACTGTTGCGAAACATGTTGTCCATGAAGGCGAGAAGGTGGTCTCTCATCTCAGGCTTTTTGTCAAAGTTACGTTTGAGAGACATGAGACGTCTCAGCGCCTGGGGCCTGTTGTCAGGGAGCCGTGGGCGTGGGCTCTTGAAAGGTAATGGCGCCACCCAACTGTTGTTTGAGTCTTTTTGCAGTCCTTCCTTCATTATCTCCATGAACCTTGTATCTTCAATGGAGGGAGCCACCTGGTTGTCATCCCTGGTCCGCCTGAACACTGTGCATCCAAGGTGGTCGGTTTCACAGAAAGGCTGGTCCTCAGAATACGCAGCTGGGGGATCACTGAGGGCCTGGGTGTCATTGAACCTCTCCTTCACATGGAACACGTTGGGGCACAAGTCAAAGAGAGTGGGCCGTTGCAGCTCTGTGGTGTTTGTGTGGAACGTGCTAATAGTCAACGGTCTGTGGACATGTCCTAGGCACACATTTCCGACAATGACCCATCCCAGGTCTAACTTCTGTGCATAAGGCAGGTTGTGAGGGCCATTCACCTGTTTGCGGGCTTTATGTACCCTGATAATGTCCCGTCCTAAGAGAAGCATAATGGAGGCTTGTTGGTCAATGTCTGGAATTAGGTGTGCCACTGACCTTAGATGAGCATGGTGAAGAGCTACTTCAGGGGTTGGAATCTCCTCTCTGTTGTTCGGTATGTCGTTACATTCTATGAGGCTTGGCAAAGGGACGCGAACAGTTCCATCCAGAGACTCCACTTCATAGCCACTGGCCCTTCTGCCTGCTGATTGCTTCACTCCAGCACACGTTCTGAGTGTGTAAGGAGCGCTTGAACTTTGGTCGTTGAACATGTCAAAGAACTGTGAGCGAACCAGTGACCTGTTGCTCTGCTCATCCATGATCGCATACAGTTTCACTGCTTTTCCTCTGTGGCCAGCTGGAAACACTTTGACCAGGCATATTTTCGAACAGGAGCGGTCTGTGAGTTCCCCACCGCAGACTCTCGTGCATTTGTTGGTGACCTGGGACCTCGGTGAAGCTTCATCCTCCTCCCCGCCGTGCTCAGAAGCAGGATCAACCTCCTGCTGCCAGGGTGCGGGTCCTGGGTGAAGCGCTGTGTTGTGCCTGTCGCTCTTACATTCAAAACACCGGACATTGAGTTTGCAGTCCTTTGCTATGTGAGATGAGGAAGAGAGACATTTAAAGCACACATTGTTTTCTTTGAGGAGTGTTCTGCGCTCATCAATGGGCTTCTCTCTGAATGCCCGGCACTTGTAGAGAGGGTGTGGCTTTTTATGCAACAGACACAATTTATCGCAATCGTATTTTGTTGGAGGCTCACCCGTGTCAGATGTTGCTCTGGGTGACACCTCTGTCTTGTGGACGGTGACTTCCCGCTGTCTGTTCGGTTTCCACGCTGTCTTCTCTGTCCTGGGGGCTATGTCTGTGTTGCCAATGAGGCTGAAGCTTGGGTCGTTTGCAATGTGAGCCTGTTGGCAGACAAAATCGACAAAGAAGCCAAAGGGGGGATAGTTCACCTGGTTTTGACGCTTGTAGGCTGCCCCGGTCATCACCCACTTGTCCTGGAGACGAAATGGGAGTTTCTGTACAATTGGGTTGACGCCCCTCGCCGTGTCAAGGAAAGCTAAGCCTGGTAAGTCTCCTTCAGCTTTAGCAGCCTGCAGTTCCATCAGCAGATCACCCAGCTTTGTCAGCTTAGGTCCATCTCGGTTTATTATTTTTGGAAAGGAGTCAATGCGTTTGAACAGAGCATTTTCGATTGCTTCAGCTGAGCCATATGTTAGCTCGAGCCTTTCCCATGCCATGGCCAGTCCTGCTTCTGGCCGATTGATGTGTATTGCTCTTATCTGCTCAATATGCTCTGCTGACTCCTTCCCGAGCCACTTTAGCAGAAGGTCCATCTCCTCACTCGGTTCCAGGTTAAGGCCTCTGATGGCAGTCAAAAAGGAACGCTTCCATGCTCTGTAGTTTTGGGGTTTGTCATTGAAATGAAGCAAGCCTGTAGCTACGAGCTCACGGCGGGCTAGATATCTGACAAAGTCATTTATGTGTGAGCTGCCATCATCTATGTGAGGAGACTGGGTGTAATTCTGTGGTCTGAAGTGGTGTGCAGGAGTAGCATGCTCACCGCTGGACTTGATGTGAGGCAGGCAAACGTCTCCAGGCGACCTTTTGACTGGCTCGTGGAAGTCCTCTCGTGCACTGATGTGAGGCTGCTGTGAGACGAGACGATGTGGAGTAGCATTGTTCTGATGCGGATAGAAAGGACTGGCTTCAGGCTTTAGTGGTGGAGGTGACACGTTGTGGCTAGGGACCGGCGCACCTTGTATGTCACTGTTATCACGTGACTGGAATTCTGAATCCTTTTCTTTAATTTGATTTAACACATACTCCTTTGTGCGTTGTGAGGCTTCTATAGGAACAGAGTCTATGTTCAGGTCACAACTATGTCTCTCACTGGTTACATCAGCAGCAGCTTCAAGTGCCTCTGCTTCAGCAATGGCTGCTGCAGCCTCTTTTTTATGTTTGAGTATTTCTAAAGACGCTTCTAACTTAGCTTGTTGTAGCCTCAGATTAGCTTCTTCTTCAGCATAGGATAGGCGTGCCTTTGCTGCTTCGGCTTTCGCTATTGCTTTGGCTGCTGCAGACCCCGCTGATGATGCGCTGGATGTCCCTGAACGCCATACTTGCGAGCGTGTCCTTAACGATGCGCAGTGTGGGTTCTCCTGTGCTGCTGTATTTCCATGCAAATTCTCCTCTGTAGCCTGTGACTCACTGGCGTGCATGGTTCCAGTAGCACTTGACTATAGAGAATGCTCCATTGGTCGTCCACTGGATGCGTGTGACGATGCCATATCGGTTAGCTTCCAACTTGCTGTGCTGTATCTTGTTTGCTTGATAGCCGTTGTTTCACTGTTCCGTCCTCGGTATGTCTATGGTATACCCTGACGGCCAGCTAAACTCTCTCCCAAACACCAGGACTCTGTAGGTTATTTCTCACTTCCACAGGTTTATTGGATGCAAGGGAAAAGGTGAAACTGCAAGTACAGAAATAAAAAGGCTGAATAAATTAACAAAGAATAATGGATATCATAAATAAAGCTTGAATAAACTAATTTCCAATCCACTATAACATGTTGCATTTCGTTTTGTATTTAACTCAAATGTAAATATACAATCATATTTACATGTAAACAACATTAATTTTGGTCATTGTAACACTATTAGTGCTGTCAAAATGGCATGTGTGAATTAACATGCCGTTCGTATGGCCGTAGTACATCTAGACTAACTAACCCTAGATCTTTAGAAGATACCTTAAAAAACGTCACCAAACTTCACACTGGAGTCAAAATAATAATGAATACTTTCAAAGGAAATTAAAATACAAAGAATACATACCAACGATGCTACGTTAAACATAAGATGTTGACAGATTCAATTGGATTGCATTAGATTCACTTGACTTAATGAAATGCGGAACCAGTTAGAACGTGAGTGAATGAAGGGTCACGCGATAGGCCAATTCGAATCATGTGATCTTAAAGTGACGACGTCTTAAATAGGAACACATAGGAAATGCATATTGCCCAAACACATAAGAATTCAGAAATGCTGACTAAATGTAAAACATATCTTTTTAAACATTAAACATGAAACTTCAAATGCTTTTAAGATGTTTTCTTGCTCATAACAAAACACGGAGATCCTTTGATTTATCTCCATGTGTAGATCCATACATTTGATATTCGTGCCCTTGTAACCATGAATATGTTTGATAATTATTTTCACCTCACCAGAAGAATATCCAGTATGGAAACCAAAGTATCACATTTTTGGATTGTCCTTATTTCAATGCTCCCCAATCCTATAGGATGGCAGTAGCCCTACATCATCTCTAGGATCAACGAATCCTCCTTCTGGGAACAGGCTGCTGAGGAATCTCCTCCCATCAGTATCAGGATTCTTCAATCTCCTAGGTTCTGTTCTGTTTGTTTTTCTTTTAACACAAAGGCAGATTTTGACTCAGACACTGTTGTACTTTCATATCGTGAGGTCGCTGCCAATTCCTGTCCTTATAAGGCCTGTGGTTCCTGGTGAGAGGAGTGGCTGTGGGAGAGCTGGATGTCAATGTGTGGAAGCTGGGGTCCCTATCTCCAGAGAGAGAGCTGGGAGCCCACAGGATCCCTAACCAGGGACCCAGAGATCACCCCCCTGGTCTCACGTGGGGGCCGCTGGAGGCCCCCACGTGAGACCAGGGGGGTGAGACCAGGGGGGGGAGACCAGAGGGTCTGAGACCAGGGGGTGAGGCCAGGGGGGTGAGACCAGAGAGGTCTGAGACCAGGGGAGTGAGACCAGGGGGGTGAGACCAGGGGAGTGAGACCAGGGGGGTGAGACCAGAGAGGTCTGAGACCAGGGGGGTGAGACCAGGGGGGTGAGACCAGGGGGGTGAGACCAGGGGGGTGAGACCAGAGAGGTCTGAGACCAGGGAGGTGAGACCAGAGAGGTCTGAGACCAGGGGGGTGAGACCAGGGGGGTGAGACCAGGGGGGTGAGACCAGGGGGGTGAGGCCAGGGGGTGAGACCAGGGGGGTGAGACCAGGGGGCTGAGACCAGGGGGGTGAGACCAGGGGGGTGAGACCAGGGGGGTGAGGCCAGGGGGGTGAGACCAGGGGGTGAGACCAGGGGGGTGAGGCGAGAGAGGCCTGAGACCAGGGGGTGAGACCAGAGAGGTCTGAGACCAGGGGGTGAGACCAGGGGGGTGAGACCAGGGGGGTGAGACCAGGGGGTGAGACCAGGGGGTGAGACCAGGGGGTGAGACCAGGGGGGTGAGGCGAGAGAGGTCTCAGCAGTAGAGTAAGGTCTCTCACTCTACTCTTGGAGGTCACGCCCCTTTTCCGGCCTTTTCGAGATAGCTAGAGAGGCCAAAATGTTTACGCACATTTCCCGGGGTCCTGAGAACGATATATCCCAGATTTGGATTTCTAGCCCTTAGAGATAAAAAGTTCTCCCAAATGGACTGTTATTAGGACAAAGCCTCTCAGAAGTGTTGCCTGCGAGACCCAGTGGTTCAGAACGTGGTGAGACAGGAAGGTCCTACCGCCCTGAAACTTGAACACCTTATTCTAGGGCCTAACTGGGACCCCCACACCGAAACTTGGCCCGGTCGGACCCCGAGGGCAGGGAGGGGGGGGGTCTGAGGTTTCGGGTTAGGATTAGGGTTAGAGTTAGGGCCGGCTTCTTCCCAGAGACCCACAATCTTCGCAGAGTAATCCCAAGATGCACCCTGGTTGAAGGTCTAATGGACAAGTTTCTATCACTTGTCAACAAATTTAGATGAATTTCTAGCAACGGCTTGTTGCCAATGCGTTTCAATGGAGCATTTGATGATGCTGTGTGAGCCTTTCCTGTATAGTTGATAGTGGTATGCGTCCTTTGAGACCCCCTTTGATATAAAAGAGACCCCAGGCCTATTGCTTACTTGTTAATGTCCTCGTCACCTATTGCATCACTTCCTTTAGGGCTTCGGCCTCCTAATTGATCATTGTAGTATAATTAAATTCCCTCTTTCATATATATGATACCACCACCACTGGGACGTGGCAACAATACTCCAAATCCATATGGGGATGGGGGGGGGGGGGTGACTGTGGACAGTAGGGGTACACTAGACATAAATAGGAAGCACACTCAGGAGGAGGAATGACCTCTCACACATATTTAATTAATTGTTTCAAATAACCCTGCCTCGTTAAATCAATGAGCATGGTGTTTTGCTTTCAAGAATAGGTTACAGGCTGTGTCACTGTAAAATCTGTCCATGCGCGTCTCTCAGAGTGACGTAACAAACCACCAGACAGCGATTAAAAAAAATGAGTGAAGTTCATTAAAAAAGTTACTTATTAATTACAAGTCTAAACTGCGGAAAATAACATATTCCAAGGTGCCTTTTGAAGGAGACCTTGGAATATCTGTCCGTTTCCTAACCAGCGGACCCTCGGTCACGTGACGTTGACGCAGGCCAAGAAAAGCCCAAAAAAACGTAGGCATGTCACATGTTTAAAGCCGTTCTTGTATTTAATTAATTAAATATTAAAATGTATATTATAGAAATATACAATTATTTAGTTATAATATTATAAGTAGACCATAGCTTTTATTCAATTATCGTTATAGCCTGCCTGAATGAAATTCAGATTGACGGTATGGCACTGTATCCCTATTCTCGCAGACCCATCTTGAATTTAATAGACCATTCTCGTTGCTTCGAGGAAGTCTGGTGGTCTCCGTATATAATAAATAAATAAATAAATAAATATCCTAAAAACTATCCCATAGGAAAGATGTTCAGAGCGTCTATTAGAACCGTAGTCAGGTTAATACAGGAGTGAACGGGCTGCTGGAGTACCCGCTCTGAACGTCAAACACCGCCGGGGATGGCATTACATTGTAGTGAATAGAACCCTCTCTCTGTCTGCAGACGACGCCGAAGGGTACCTTTCCCTCAGCAACCGACGCTAAAGTGCCCTTGCCAAACAGTCGGTATTTGACGTTCTCGGAGTGAGACTGTGTTGTCAATACACACTCAGGAGGAGGAATGACCTCTCGTACATGATACATAATGAATTATTTCAAATAACCCTGCCACGTTAAATGTGTCCGTGCACATCTCTCAGAGTGACGTTATAGCCTAGGCTTACTAGCCACCAGACAGTGATAAAAAAAGAAAGGAGTCTCGTTGAATACAAAAGAAAAGTGTTAATTGCAGGTCTAAACTGTGGGAAATAGAACGATATGGGGGGCGAGAGCGTGCACTGCGCAGCCCTTCTGAAGTCGAAAAAAATCTCCCGATTGAAATGCGTTGGTTCAATATTGAATTAATTAAATATTAAAATATACATTATATAGGCCTATTTTTTTTTTTATAAAAACGATTTATTATAAGTAGACATGTAGGCCTAGCTTTCATTCAATTATCGTTATAACAAGATCTGTACGCTAGAGCGTGCACTGAGCAGCCCGCCCCCCTTCTGAAGTCGAAAAAATTCTATTTATTTATATATATTATATATATATATAAATATACAATTATTTAGTTATTATATTTAGACCATGTAGCTTTTATTCAATTATCGTTATAACAAGATCTGTAGCCTAATTGACCGTTGAAAATCCACTTCCACCAATTTGTAAGTGTGGTTCAGGTATACCAGAAAATATTAAACTTTTCATAATATAAAAACGATGTAAAAAATAAGGTTATGGGCCGAATTTGGTTAAAATTCAGCCTCTGCTGGCCCACAACTAGATCGTCTAATTTCTTCGTTACACGCTTTAATTTAATTATATTTAAATGATTATGACCATGGAGCCTTTATTTTCTTGCCGTTATCATTACATCGTTTCTTGTTATATCTTTATGAATTCTCGAAACACAGTGGAAAAGAGAGAAAGGGAGCCATGGACACTGATGCACTGCGGAGCCAAGTAACTGATGGGCTTAAGAGGGCCTCTCCTATATAATGAATATATATATATATCTATAGGGTTAACATCGGAGAAACACTCCCATTCAGAATGCATTGGTTTACATTTCGTTCTGTGGAGCACGGTTATTTTTATTTATACATTTATTTTTAAGTTTTTGAGGAGGTCTGCTTCAAAAATGCAAAAATGGAAATATTGACATATATAACTAGCGGGTACACTGTACTATCCGCGCTCACCCCTTCTGAAGCCTCTCTCTCTCTCTCTCTCCCTCTCTCTCTTTCTCTCTCTTGTTTCGTTTTGTGGAGCACGTTAATTGTCTGAGAAGCAAGTTTGTTTCAGTTTTTGAAGAGGTCTGCTTAAAAAATCTGAAATATTGACGTATATATAACTAGAGGGTGCACTGTACTCTCTGCCCACACTCTCTCTTGTTTGAAAAACGATCCCATTCAAAATGTATTGGTTTACATTTCGTTCTGTGTAGCACGGAAACATTGGAGAAACGCTCCCATTCAGAATGCATTGGTTTACATTTCGTTCTGTGCAGCACGAAAAAAGTCAGACAATTGTGCTCTGGGACACGATTCAATAGATTAACGTTCGTGTGCATGATACCGGGTTGCGTCTACACTGTAACCCGTCACTATATAATTATTTGTTATTTGATTATCCAAAAAATTGTAAATTGTAATATTGGAAATTATGCAGATGCCAAGAGAAAGTAAGCTCCAATATTTCAGTGGTTTAACTGGTTTCCCTGCATACTGGGGTGCTAGAACGTTTGACTCTAAACTCATATCCTCTATAAACTCAAACATGACATCTACTGTACAAGGTGTATTTATTTTGGTCGTTTCTTAAGTCTCATCTTAGATGAAATAAAAAGGATTTTTGCACTCTGTCTCATTGTGCTGCATTTTAATTCCCAGCAATACACATCTCTCTACACATCAAAATCATGCAAATCCCTCGTTTCCTCCTGTGTTCAGTCACTCGTACACATTTGTGTCACACATACGTAACTTGAAGGGTAAACTGTTCCATGTGAAATAAAATATGAAAATAAACATGACAAAAGCAAGAAAAGAAAAGTACACATTGAAGAAATACCCCTTAATAGTAGAGTGTTTCAGAGGGACGCTGATCATGTTATTGCAGTAACTTCACATTGATCATCAATGCAAGAAAATATAATAAAAAAATTTAAACTGAATTTGATGACATCACATCGACATATCATGAGATTGGTAGATTATACTATATTATAAAATACATACATCCGCAATCCATAAAATTGAACAATATTATGTGATTCATATAGCGCTTGACTATATGGGTTAGCACACATTTCAAAGCTATCCATAGTTTAGCATTGTATGGATTTTAGGCTTTGCCATAAAGATGTCCACCAATAAATTATACCTCTATTATAATATGGTATCTTAAGCATTAAGACTCACCAGCAATTTAAAGTTGCTGCACCTATAACTTTATAAAACAAATCAGAAAACAATGAATTGGCAAATAAAATGTCCTATAAGATGTTTTACTTTGTATGTTTTACAATTTCACTTTACAACAGCTTCTACTATATGAAGTCCGTGAATGGCAATTGCTGGAGCCTTAACCAACCATCAAAGTATTTTTGTTAACTTATAGAACATTAAACACAGACCATTATCATAAGTTAAATTAGATAACAAGATTTACTCTTTTCATATGGATGCATTCTTGGCCAATGATTTGTAAATATACAATGGCAGCCACACAAAACCTGGATCAAATATTAGACATAGGTCTTACCAATATTTTAAAGAACTCTAAAAAAAACCTTTTCTTAACATAGATCATTGATTTTTGTTTTGTCATAAACTCTTCCATTACACTTGCATAATAAACATGCAATGTTTTTTAGTTGTTTTTTCTGTCGTTTTTTGGATAAGGTGGATAAAAAGAGAGGAAATCGGTTGTATTGCATAAGAGCATCACGGAAATAAACAACATACTAATGAAAAATGCCTATTTCAAGTGTTTCTTTAAAACTCTTCCTCGTTGCTCAAGGTTCCCTTTAAGCGTGAAAACACAGCATGTGAGCAGAGGCCCCCCCTCTCCGTCGGCTATTGTGCATTCTGAAAAGAAATCTCAAACAGCGTACATTGTTTAACCTATCTACCTAGTCGCATTCTTTAAGCAAGATATTCGTAGTGCCAAGATTTGAACTTTTATACAAAGCCTGCGTGAATTTCCATGGCTTGCGCTGCTTTGTAAACGTAGTTTCCACCTCAAATCATTTCCAATGTAGACGCTCCGATGTTCCCTTACAAAGACAAGGTGTCAGCACCCCTTCCCTTTATCCCACGCCTAACTCGAAGAGCTGCTACTCTCACCCACACACCCTCACTCACTCATACCCTCACTCACCCACACTCACCCATACACAAACACTCACCCACACACCCTCACTCACTCATACCCTCACTCACCCACACTCACTCACCCACACACCCTCACTCACCCATACACAAACACTCACCCACACACCCTCACTCACCCATACACTCACTCACCCATACTCACTCACCCATGCACTCACTCACCCACACACTCACTCACCCATACACTCACCCACACACTCACTCACCCACACACTCACTCACCCATACACTCACTCAACCATACACTCACTCACCCATACACTCACTCATCCATACACACTCACTCACCCATACACACTCACTCACTCATACACACACACACACCTATATACATGCACACATAGTCTCAAGAGTTGGGTACTAACTGTTAACAAGTCTTTACGATTACAAAATCCGAATCCACTAAAATAAATTGATGTTTTCAACCTATCTTACAATACTTTTGTATTTTGACACTTAAAATTCTAAAGAATAACATCACTTACTATTAATTAATAGTATTATCTTTTCATGACGTATGGCAATTTTATTTTTATGAAAGGTTTAGCAATTTGCTACAGAAAAGTGTAGGCCTACTATAGAAAACAAAGTAAATCGGACCCGGTTAGAGAAAGCCACATGTTGCCAACAGTGTTCCTGTTGTCGAGAGAAACATGAAGTAGAACAGCTCTGAAGGTTCGTCAAATAGAAAATGCTTAAGGGTGAATATTTTCTACACTTGGCTATTCTAATATAGCATGTCTTTGAATTCTGAGAATTGTTAAAATGTTTCCACAGTTGCTCAAATAAATTGCAAATGTCAAGAGTTAAACCTACAGTCTATTGCATTGTCTCCGGGTTCTGTAGGGATGTCATCACATCTCAGCGCGGGTGAGAAGGTTTAGAGGGATTTCAAACCAGAGACATAAAGAACAACTAACTAACAGGTAGGAGTTATTTGATGAATGGTGGGATTCAATTGAACAAATAATGAACTGCCAAGAGGAGAATAATATTAAGCTATAGATTAAATATATTAGTATTCAAATGACTATTTAGTCATTTAGCAGATGCTTCGGTCCAAAGTGACTAAGTGAATTAAGATGCGTCTTTAAAGGACAGGTGAGTGGAAGCATAGCGCTAGCCTGCTGAGGATGGAACGTAGTGCCTTTGGGCTGCTAGTCACCACACTGTGCTATCCTCATCTCATTCATCATGTCATGGAAATGGGCCCCTATTCTGGTCTTAAAAGGTGCTGTGGGTAATACTGTGAGTGAAACGCTCGGTCAGAATATCTGCTTTTGAGTTGACTGCCTGCCTTGGATTAAACTTGGACGGGCAACCATCTTGCCCGTCCATCACAGATGATCCCTTCTTAATCCTCTCTAATCCTACCTACAGCAGCTTTAATTGGATTGCTCAGCGCTGTTACATTTGACCTTGCCATTAACAATTTGCCATTTGCAATGTAGTTTTTGACTGACTGCATTTCAAGCGCAGCTTGACCGTACTCTGTTGTTCTTACACACACCTATAAAACTTCTCCCTTAATCTCCTTCTCCATCTTGCATAGCTCTTCCCTGGCTTCAGTAAGGCACTATTCTCTCTCACGTTGACCACTTCCTGTCCGTCTAGCCTCGGGGCTCCTCGAGGCATGAAGGGCTAGTCGTAGGCACATGCAACATGCACCGTGTACACATTCAACCGCTTCTCCAAAGTCAACGGCATCTCGCTCGCATTTCTGTCTACAATCATTATGTTGACATCCATTGTCAGCATTACAAACATTGGAACCAGGTTCTCTGCTCTCTTTTTTCACTAAAGTCCCCTCCTAGCCCCTATCAACCTGTCTGTGCCCCTGTCGCCTTCACTCTGTGTCCTGCTCGTCAGAGTCAAATTAAAGGCGTCAAATCAAGACAAAAACGTTTCACATATCGTGTCAAAGTAAATCATTGATGATGTAAGGATGACAGAGAAGCAAACTAAGGACTTAGCTGAACTGGATTGTTTTTATGACCAACCTATATATATATATAAAGAAAAAGATGTGTTGGTGGTAGTCACACGTGGTGATGAACCATGAATGTAATAAGGGTCAGGGTTCAGTGAACCCTGACCCCAGAAGCTGAGCAGAAGGGGGGTGGTAGTATAAATGGGTGCCTGTATGACAGCATCGGCTCATAGCCGGATCCCGGCACGAGGAGGCCGTTCTCTCTGCTGTGGCCGGGATCCAGAGGCAAGGACGTGGCGTGCGATGTGGGGGCAGAGGTTTGGGAGGGGAGGGGCCTGGGGAGATGCTATGCAGAGGGCCGCTGGGGCGGAGCGAGGTGGGGGGGTGATGCTGTATCACCACCAGCCCGAGGGTTATTAGGAAGGAAGACGAGAGTCTGTTGTCGGTGCTCCAGAGCCCTCAGTTGAGCTGATCCTCATACTGCTTCCGAAAACAGTCGCCGGCAGGAAAGAACTCCCAGCAACGCTCCTGGTACATCTTCCACACATACGACTCCTGCAGAAAACACTATATTTAATATAACATTTAATATAACATGGTGCGTCTTCCACACACAGAACATATCATTTAATATAACATGGTGCGTCTTCCCACAGGACTCCTGCAGAACAAAAATAACAAACAATGGATCACAATGGATCATATAACCTCTAAATTCTAACAAAGAAAATATATGACATATATAATATAACATATATAACATATAATATAACATCCATAATGTGATATGTAACATTTATCAGAACATAGTTAATATTCCATAAATAGGACGCCTGCAGAACAAAATAACAATATTACATAATAATATACATATATATGATCTATATCTCTATATATTAATATACATATAATATAAAATTATATATTAAGTGCTTCAGTCCCAGGGGATAGTGACCTGAGAGGGGGCGTGGCTTAGTGACCTGAGAGGGGGCGTGGCTTAGGGGTACCCCTTCAGGGCTTAGTGTCCTGAAGGGGGCGTGGCTTAGGGGTACCCCTTCAGGGCTTAGTGACCTGAGAGGGGGCGTGGCTTAGGGGTACCCCTTCAGGGCTTAGTGACCTGAGAGGGGGCGTGGCTTAGGAGTACCCCTTCAGGGCTTAGTGACCTGAGAGGGGACGTGGCTTAGGAGTACCCCTTCAGGGCTTAGTGACCTGAGAGGGGGCGTGGCTTAGGAGTACCCCTTCAGGGCTTAGTCACCTGAGAGGGGGCGTGGCTTAGGGGTACCCCTTCAGGGCTTAGTGACCTGAAGGGGGCGTGGCTAAGGAGTACCCCTTCAGTTAGGGTAACATGATTCTATAGGAAGCTCCACATTTCTTCTCTGTGTCTATGCGTTGGTTCTTCTCGTCCTTGTTCTTCTGGCTCACCAGGTATCCACGGCTCACAGGACGTAGGAGAACGGAGGTACACACTTCTCACACCCTTCGACCCAAAATGCATGTTGGAGGTGGAAACAGGAACGTGGTTCTTTACCTGGCCTGTGTGCTCTGTTTCATCCTTGTTGATTAGATACATCACGAAAAACCTGCCAGGAAAGGGAAGAGAGAGGTTACTAAATAACGCTGAGGAGAACATTGATACAACACCCAGATTATAGTTTTCTACTTTTTTACAAAATAAATGAATTAACACATTTCTACAGCTGGATCAGCTAATTTACATCGTATTTTTCAATCTAAATGCTAGTCTTAAATGCTTTGATATGCTACCACACCCACCCACACACACAAACACACACAAAAACACACACACGCACACACACAAACTTCCGCACACAACAAACACACCTCAGAACACACACCCATCCACACCCACACACACACACACACACACACACACACACACACACACACACAAACACCTCCGCACACACATCCACACCCTCACGCACACACACACACACAGTGGACCTCTCTCTGCACTCACAGGTAGTTGGCGAGGTTGTGCTCCTGCAGTGTGTGCGTCTCAAAGCCATGCGGGACCGTGTCAAAGTAGTCGTTCCCTATTCCGCAGATGAAGCACTTTGTCTGCCAGAGGAAAACCACAACATATCCTTGTTAGGCTGCGGAGGGAAGGTTCAGAGTTGGGAAGACCCGCCTGGACGGTCAGAAATGAGCCAGGAGCGCTCTGAAATCCAAATGGTCTTTTAGCCGAGTGCACTGAACTCAAACACATTTCACTCACTAGCAGCCGACTAGCTATCTGGTTTCTGACAAATGACCCTCAAATAATAGCTCTTGAATCTGACCTACAGTACCTTTAATCTATGAGTTAGTTCACAATGAGTTCAGGGTTCATTGCTGTTCATTGATGTGTTGTCTGAGCTTCTGATCGTATGTGTGTGTGTGTGTGTGCGTGCGTGTGTATATATGTGTGCGTATATGAATGCTGTTCAGCGTCCGTTTACCTCCATGTCCTCTTTCACCTGCTCCTGCTGGTCTCTCAGCTCTCCGAAAGCATCGATAATCAGACCTGGGAACCACAAACACAGGAAGGGAGCCCTTTACAAACACTAAGCACTAATGTAACCAATTTTATGAATATAAAAGTGAATTACAGAATAATATCAAGTTGGACTAGTAATAAGACCACGGCCAGTATCAGAAGACACCAAATTCATTAGGAGCCAACGAGTTGAGCAGCAATAATCAATCAGACAGAAGAATACTGGTGAGTAGCCACTCTTCTAATTTCTTTTTTAATTTATAGAAAAGAAATGTTCAATTTATACAAAATTATAAAATAATGACCCAAATGACGAGAAAACAAAAAGTGTGCACACAAAATGAAGTAAGAGTGTCCGTTGGGGCCCCTCAAAACTGAAAATTGTTGCAGGTGCACCTGATCTTAAATGTTCATGGGAATGTAGTGTGAATGTGCGTGAGTGTGAGTGTGTGAGTGTGTATCTCCTTGTCGATGTCTTGTCGGTTTTGGCTCGCCATCTGACACAATCAGGATCACGTCCTGGTCCTCGAATCTTCCCGTCCTCTCAAAAAACCTGACCGTTGCTCTGTGTTTCAAAACCGCGCACGTCGGGTCGGGGCGCTTGCAGCGGCTCACACAAAGAAGCTAAGTCGTTAGCCGACGGAACTCGTCTCCTTCGTTCAGTCACTGGGCTCCGGATTCCCAGCAGGTAAGTGCACTGGTCTTATTGTTCCCCTATCACGGGTTAACTCTGGGTTCTTTCTCCTTTTCTTTTCCGTCCTTTTAGCAGGTAGCTGCCCTCCTCCTTGCTGCACTAAGAACTAAGCACTAGACACTAGACTCTAACACCAAGCACTTAAAGGGTAATTCCGGTGTAAAATGGATTTGGGATATGTTTTGTATGATAACGAGTTGAAACGTTCGTTTTGGAGCACAAAAAACGTATATAGACGCTTTCTTCAGTTGGCTGTTTTTAGCCGATTCTATCAAAACGCTATAAACTTGGAACGATGGGGGCACTGGTTATGGTAAATCGCTATTTTAAACCACTTAAAAGGCTAAAAGTAGCCTGACACTTCTTTGGTAGTATAATAAGGGTCTTAACATATAAAACGAGGCATTGAGAACTTTGTAAGTGTAAAGATTGTTTATTAAAAATGACATTTTATACACACAATACCATCAGTAGATCACCCGTCGACGCCGTTTTGTTTTTAAGACTCGATAAGTAGATTGGCGAACACAGAGCTTGCGTGTTGCTGACCAACCAAAGAAGTGTCAGGCTACTTTTAGCCTTTTAAGTGGTTTAAAATAGCGATTTACTATAACCAGTGCCCCCATCTTTCCAAGTTCATAGCGTTTTGATAGAATCGGCTAAAAACAGCCAACTGAAGAATGCGTCTATATGTGGTTTTTGTGCTCCAAAACGAACGTTTCAACTCGTTATCATACAAAACATATCCCAAATCCATTTTACACTGGAAATACCCTTTAATACTAAATATTAAGCACTAAACACTAAACACTACATTGATGCTTTACTTTACCTAACCCCAGTATTATTGAAAAGAAAACAATGGGGCATCTCTGTGTATATGTAATCGTTCTGGGAGCATACAGGTGTGTGTGTGCACATGTGCATGTGTGGGTGTGTGCGTGTGTCTAAATATGTGTGCATCTCACCCTGAATGATGGCTAAGAGGATGACGATGACGAAGAAAAAGAAGGTGATGTCGAAGATGATGCGGTAGATTTCGTATTCGTCTCCGGCGGGGTCTTCGATCTGGTCGCCAATTCCCCCGCCCGCCCGCACGCCCACGTACATGTGGAACATGTAGCACTGCAGAGAGAACAACACAAACATGTAGCACTGGAGAGAGAACAACACAAACATGTAGCACTGGAGAAAACAACACAAATATGTAGCACTGGAGAAAACATCACAAACATGTAGCACTGCAGAGAGAACAACACAAACATGTAGCACTGGAGAGAGAACAACACAAACATGTGGTACTGGAGAGAGAACAACACAAATATGTAGCACTGGAGAAAACATCACAAACATGTAGCACTGCAGAGAGAACAACACAAACATGTAGCACTGGAGAAAACAACACAAATATGTAGCACTGCAGAGAGAGTACAACACAATGGATGATATCAGGGGCGAGCAAGCTCCGCATTATTTTTAAATAAAAAATGTTGTTCTAGTCAAGATCTTAATGATAGGAAAACTGTGCTGGGGCTTAAGACCCTTGGTCACAGGACCAAGGGTTCCCTAATAGGGAATAGAAGAGCTCCAAGGAATGGATCCATATAGAGGAGCAATGGCCCTGTTTATTATGGAATCCACCAACCCCTAAGACCTCTGCAGAAACGGACACACACACACACACACACACACACACACACACACACACACACACACACACACACACACCAAATATAGGCTTTCTTCCAAATTGCAATGGAGCATAAAAAGTAGTCCTTCAGATAGCCAGGAGCACCTATATTCACACATCCATCCCAGGCTCACTCTGCAGATAACCAGTAGCACCCTTATTCAACCTCCCTCTAGATTTATTTACGTGGAAGAATTAAAACACCATTTCAACTGCTTTTCTTCGTGTGTCTCTTCCCTTCTTCGGTGGTGTCCAGCACTCACTCCACTACAACCAGTAGCCAAAGCCAACACACTGGAGGGATGCAACAACTCAGCTGGGACACTTCATTCATTTCCAACTCTCAAAGTCAGCAATATTAGTCATGATTTGACCTTTGGGCGTTTGTGTCCTCATACGTAGTATGATACCTAGGTGTTTAAGCAACTAAAGGGGCTAGGCACCTAGTGAGCTCTGCCACAATAAGAATACATGAGTGCCATGTGGTGGTTTACACTAGTGTGTCATTTCTACTCCTCTACACAGGGAAAGCACGCCCCCTGCAGTCACTTAAAGTAAACACAAGATTCGACTGGGCTGAGGGGTATTCCACGAACAGAGGTTTAACAAACAGTTAACGCTGAACTCTAGGTTGATTAACCCTGTGCCAACTAAACCAGAGCTGTCGGTTCCACCGCACGGGTTATGCATTAGTTCAATCAACACGGGTTGGTTAACACAGGGTTGTGCGCGTCCACGCAAACCTATAAAGACGTGATGTATGGATCATGGAAACCCTGATCGAAATGGCGAAAGGGGCCGCTTATTTGAATGAAATGGAACTCCAGGTTCTCCTGGAGAGCTATGACGAGGAGAAGGACATTATCACAAGAAAAGGGAACGCTAAAGTCTCTTTAACCCAGAGAACCAAAGCCTGGCAGCGGATCGCTGACCGCGTAAATGCGTTAGTTACATGTCAAAAGCATGATCCTTAATATTTGAGCCATGAATCTATTAGTATCCCATTTAAGCAATCTTAACGTTCCTACCACATAACCCTTTTCCTCTAAAAGAATATGTACTCCGATGGCTCCCAAGCGGTCAGCGGATCAAGAAAAAAGGAAGTATAAAAACATCATACAAACTGGTAAGCTTTTCCCACCATCGTATTGGTATATTTTGTCAGTCCAGCATTTCAATTATCATACCATATTTGTCACTCCTGCATTTAAATAAGCCCTTTTTTTTAAACCAATCGTAAAAAGGCCGACAGTTGGCAGACTGGATCTGGCCCTCAAATTATCTTGACCTGATGAAGGAGCTGGCAATAGACATAAATTCAGGGCATCCTGGCACAGGGGGAACCTGGAGATACCTCCTCAGAGAGTCAGGGCCATGTGAGGGTACCCCACTGGTTGAATGGAGGTTTTTCTGTTTGTCTTTGAAGTAACACATGCAAACCGTGTGCGTGCCACAGCGCAAATGTTCCAAATGTTTTTTTTTGGTAACTGGGTAGAAAACCTTAAAGTGCCAATTCATCAACTTCACAGATCAAGATGGATTAGTGCTTGTAATGGAGCCGCCGGCTACGATCGAACATTCTCCAGTGGATGTAAGTCCGTTAGGACTATTTTATACTTTCTGTTGTAATCTTTCTGCATAGTGCTCAGTCAATATTGCTCTTTGTATGATAGGAGGCCGATGAAAATCTTGGTCAGGACTCAGTCCTTTCAGATGGGTCATCTGAAAGGACTGAGATGGGCTCAGCATCTCCAACATTATAGAGAAAACTACCATTTGCAAAAAACTGAGGGATACGCAAATAGTCTGGAGTGAACTGAGGCCAGGTCCTCGATTGGTAGCGTTGGCTATGTAAGCCTGGAGAAGGCCATTTAAATATATCAAAGATTTGCGCAAGAATCTATATCTCTCCAGCAAAAAGTCGTCCGGATATGCCAAGATGTCGAGCCGTAGTCTTATTAATCGCTCCCGGTGGATTGCACGAATAATTTGCACTCCGATATCAACAGCCTTTTCATCAAAAGGGCGTGCCATTGTGAACACATGAAATCTGCGGTGAACGCGGGTTTAAATACCCAAAACCGGGTTATGTTCCAAACTTAACCTGCACAAAACCTGCTCCAACCAGGTTTGATTCAGAGCATATGTTTCTATAACTAACTTACCGTGTTCATTTTGGAACGGAAAACCTAGGGTAACCGCAAACCCTGGGTTAACTTACCCGGTTATGCGATAAAACCGGCTTTGTGGAGCATTCAAAATACAAACTATCAACGGATGAGATTATATTCATGGGATTGCTGCCATTAGTAGTTATCATCATTTATGTAGATAATGTTTTCTCAGCGAAATAGGCAATATATTAGTAAATCATTCAGAATGTCTCTTTAAATGATTGTTGAAACTGGTAATAGATGAACGTACCTTTCAGAATGGCAAACATTTAAGAACAATAAGAGCAAGGCATTAAGACATCTAAATGGATTCCTCTCCCCAGGTGAGGTGAGGAGTTGGTCTGAAGAGGTCACTGAGATAATCCTTAACGTGCCATCTCTGATTAGACACAGAGCAGCTGTTCTTCAACCGTCCTTGAAGCTCAAAGGCTAAATCAAGTTTGGATATTTCATGTTGGAGTTTTCAGTCCTAAACAAGACACCCAGACAACGCAGCCCTGCCCCGAGTGATGCCTTCAAACAACAGGAGGCTTTTTTGGGTTCCTCATCCTCCTCATCCTCATCTTCAAACGTCTTGTCCGGGGTCGGGTCGTGGGGGCCCCAGCTCCAGCAGGGGGCCCCACACTTCCCTTTCCCGGGCCACATTGACCAGCTCTGACGGGGTTCCCGAGGCGTTCCCCGGCCAGTGGTCAGACATAATCCCTCCACCTAGTCCTGGGTCTTCCCCAGTCTCCTCCCCACTGGTGGTGCCTGGAACACCTCCCAAGGGAGGCTCCCAGTAGGTTGAGGTGGTTTGGGCATCTGGTAAGGATGCCCGGACCACCTCAACTGACTCCTTTCTAAGTAGAGAAGTGGCGGCTCCAATCCGAGTTCCTCACGGATGGCTGAGCTTCTCACCCTATCCCTAAGGGAGACGCCAGCCACCCTCCTGTGAAAACCCATCACGGCCGCTTGTACCCGGGTTCTCGTCCTTTCGGTCATCACCCATCCCTCATGGCCATAGGTGAGGATAGGAATGAAGATCGGCCAGTAGATCGAGAGCTTTGCTTTGCAGCTCAGCTCTCTATTCGTCACAACGGTGCGGTAAAGTGAACGCAATTCCCGCGCTTGTCCGATTCTCCGGCCAAACTCACGCTCCATCGTTCCCTCACTCGCGAACAAGACCGCGAGGTACTTGAAATCCTTCACTTGGGCTAAGGACTCATTTCCTACCCGGAGTAGGCAATCCACCGGTTTCCTGCTGAGAGTCATGGCCTCAGATTTAGCGCTGGTGATCCTCAACCCAGCCGCTTCACACTCGGCTGCTAGCCGATCCAGTGAGTGCTGAAGGTCACAGGCCGATGATGCCATCAGGACCACATCATCTGCTACCAGCAGTGATGAGATCCTCAGACCACCGATTTGCAACCCCTACCTACCAGGACTACGCCTCGATATCCTGTCCATGAAAATCACAAACAGGAATGGTGACAAGGCGCAGCCCTGGCGGAGGCTAACACCCACCGGGAACGAAACTGACTTGCTGCAGAGAACGCGGACACAGCTCTTGCTTTGGGAGTACAGAGATTGGATGGCCTTGAGGAGTGACCTGGCTTTTTTGGGTTGTGCTGCAAATATGAACTGAGGTCTGTGCTGTGTGTGCCTTGGGCTTAAACCTCCAGATCTTTCAGAATATTGCAGTAAGCTATAAGAACTGTCAATGTGCCTTGGGAGGATAGATAGAGTCATACTTCATAAATAGCATTGTGAGGGTTCACTACTCACAGTCAACATGTCATCATACTTAATAAAGATCATTGTGAGGGTTCACTACTCACAGTCAACATGTCATCATACTTAATAAAGATCATTGTGAGGGTTCACTACTCACAGTCAACATGTCATCATACTTAATAAAGATCATTGTGAGGGTTCACTACTCACAGTCAACATGTCATCATACTTAATAAAGATCATTGTGAGGGTTCACTACTCACAGTCAACATGTCATCATACTTAATAAAGATCATTGTGAGGGTTCACTACTCACAGTCAACATGTCATCATACTTAATAAAGATCATTGTGAGGGTTCACTACTCACAGTCAACATGTCATCATACTTAATAAAGATCATTGTGAGGGTTCACTACTCACAGTCAACATGTCGTCATACTTAATAAAGATCATTGTGAGGGTTCACTACTCACAGTCAACATGTCATCATACTTAATAAAGATCATTGTGAGGGTTCACTACTCACAGTCAACATGTCGTCATACTTAATAAAGATCATTGTGAGGGTTCACTACTCACAGTCAACATGTCATCATACTTAATAAAGATCATTGTGAGGGTTCACTACTCACAGTCAACATGTCATCATACTTAATAAAGATCATTGTGAGGGTTCACTACTCACAGTCAACATGTCATCATACTTCATAAAGATCATTGTGAGGGTTCACTACTCACAGTCAACATGTCATCATACTTAATAAAGATCATTGTGAGGGTTCACTACTCACAGTCAACATGTCATCATACTTAATAAAGATCATTGTGAGGGTTCACTACTCACAGTCAACATGTCATCATACTTAATAAAGATCATTGTGAGGGTTCACTACTCACAGTCAACATGTCATCATACTTAATAAAGATCATTGTGAGGGTTCACTACTCACAGTCAACATGTCATCATACTTAATAAAGATCATTGTGAGGGTTCACTACTCACAGTCAACATGTCATCATACTTAATAAAGATCATTGTGAGGGTTCACTACTCACAGTCAACATGTCATCATACTTAATAAAGATCATTGTGAGGGTTCACTACTCACAGTCAACATGTCATCATACTTAATAAAGATCATTGTGAGGGTTCACTACTCACAGTCAACATGTCATCATACTTCATAAAGATCATTGTGAGGGTTCACTACTCACAGTCAACATGTCATCATACTTCATAAAGATCATTGTGAGGGTTCACTACTCACAGTCAACATGTCATCATACTTAATAAAGATCATTGTGAGGGTTCACTACTCACAGTCAACATGTCATCATACTTAATAAAGATCATTGTGAGGGTTCACTACTCACAGTCAACATGTCATCATACTTAATAAAGATCATTGTGAGGGTTCACTACTCACAGTCAACATGTCGTCATACTTAATAAAGATCATTGTGAGGGTTCACTACTCACAGTCAACATGTCATCATACTTCATAAAGAGCATTGTGAGGGTTCACTACTCACAGTCAACATGTCATCATACTTAATAAAGATCATTGTGAGGGTTCACTACTCACAGTCAACATGTCGTCATACTTAATAAAGATCATTGTGAGGGTTCACTACTCACAGTCAACATGTCATCATACTTAATAAAGATCATTGTGAGGGTTCACTACTCAGTCAACATGTCATCATACTTAATAAAGATCATTGTGAGGGTTCACTACTCACAGTCAACATGTCATCATACTTAATAAAGATCATTGTGAGGGTTCACTACTCACAGTCAACATGTCATCATACTTAATAAAGATCATTGTGAGGGTTCACTACTCACAGTCAACATGTCATCATACTTAATAAAGATCATTGTGAGGGTTCACTACTCAGTCAACATGTCATCATACTTAATAAAGATCATTGTGAGGGTTCACTACTCACAGTCAACATGTCATCATACTTAATAAAGATCATTGTGAGGGTTCACTACTCACAGTCAACATGTCATCATACTTAATAAAGATCATTGTGAGGGTTCACTACTCACAGTCAACATGTCATCATACTTCATAAAGATCATTGTGAGGGTTCACTACTCACAGTCAACATGTCATCATACTTAATAAAGATCATTGTGAGGGTTCACTACTCACAGTCAACATGTCATCATACTTAATAAAGATCATTGTGAGGGTTCACTACTCACAGTCAACATGTCATCATACTTAATAAAGATCATTGTGAGGGTTCACTACTCACAGTCAACATGTCATCATACTTCATAAAGATCATTGTGAGGGTTCACTACTCACAGTCAACATGTCATCATACTTAATAAAGATCATTGTGAGGGTTCACTACTCACAGTCAACATGTCATCATACTTAATAAAGATCATTGTGAGGGTTCACTACTCACAGTCAACATGTCATCATACTTAATAAAGATCATTGTGAGGGTTCACTACTCAGTCAACATGTCATCATACTTAATAAAGATCATTGTGAGGGTTCACTACTCACAGTCAACATGTCATCATACTTAATAAAGATCATTGTGAGGGTTCACTACTCACAGTCAACATGTCATCATACTTAATAAAGATCATTGTGAGGGTTCACTACTCACAGTCAACATGTCATCATACTTAATAAAGATCATTGTGAGGGTTCACTACTCACAGTCAACATGTCATCATACTTAATAAAGATCATTGTGAGGGTTCACTACTCACAGTCAACATGTCATCATACTTCATAAAGATCATTGTGAGGGTTCACTACTCACAGTCAACATGTCATCATACTTAATAAAGATCATTGTGAGGGTTCACTACTCACAGTCAACATGTCATCATACTTAATAAAGATCATTGTGAGGGTTCACTACTCACAGTCAACATGTCATCATACTTAATAAAGATCATTGTGAGGGTTCACTACTCACAGTCAACATGTCATCATACTTAATAAAGATCATTGTGAGGGTTCACTACTCACAGTCAACATGTCATCATACTTAATAAAGATCATTGTGAGGGTTCACTACTCACAGTCAACATGTCATCATACTTAATAAAGATCATTGTGAGGGTTCACTACTCACAGTCAACATGTCATCATACTTAATAAAGATCATTGTGAGGGTTCACTACTCACAGTCAACATGTCATCATACTTAATAAAGATCATTGTGAGGGTTCACTACTCACAGTCAACATGTCATCATACTTCATAAAGATCATTGTGAGGGTTCACTACTCACAGTCAACATGTCATCATACTTAATAAAGATCATTGTGAGGGTTCACTACTCACAGTCAACATGTCGTCATACTTAATAAAGATCATTGTGAGGGTTCACTACTCACAGTCAACATGTCGTCATACTTCATAAAGATCATTGTGAGGGTTCACTACTCACAGTCAACATGTCATCATACTTAATAAAGATCATTGTGAGGGTTCACTACTCACAGTCAACATGTCATCATACTTAATAAAGATCATTGTGAGGGTTCACTACTCACAGTCAACATGTCATCATACTTAATAAAGAGCATTGTGAGGGTTCACTACTCACAGTCAGCATGTCATCATACTTAATAAAGATCATTGTGAGGGTTCACTACTCACAGTCAACATGTCATCATACTTAATAAAGATCATTGTGAGGGTTCACTACTCACAGTCAACATGTCATCATACTTAATAAAGATCATTGTGAGGGTTCACTACTCACAGTCAACATGTCATCATACTTCATAAAGATCATTGTGAGGGTTCACTACTCACAGTCAACATGTCATCATACTTCATAAAGATCATTGTGAGGGTTCACTACTCACAGTCAACATGTCATCATACTTAATAAAGATCATTGTGAGGGTTCACTACTCACAGTCAACATGTCATCATACTTAATAAAGATCATTGTGAGGGTTCACTACTCACAGTCAACATGTCATCATACTTAATAAAGATCATTGTGAGGGTTCACTACTCACAGTCAACATGTCATCATACTTAATAAAGATCATTGTGAGGGTTCACTACTCACAGTCAACATGTCATCATACTTAATAAAGATCATTGTGAGGGTTCACTACTCACAGTCAACATGTCATCATACTTAATAAAGATCATTGTGAGGGTTCACTACTCACAGTCAGCATGTCATCATACTTCATAAAGATCATTGTGAGGGTTCACTACTCACAGTCAACATGTCATCATACTTAATAAAGAGCATTGTGAGGGTTCACTACTCACAGTCAACATGTCATCATACTTAATAAAGATCATTGTGAGGGTTCACTACTCACAGTCAGCATGTCATCATACTTAATAAAGATCATTGTGAGGGTTCACTACTCACAGTCAACATGTCATCATACTTAATAAAGATCATTGTGAGGGTTCACTACTCACAGTCAACATGTCATCATACTTAATAAAGATCATTGTGAGGGTTCACTACTCACAGTCAACATGTCATCATACTTAATAAAGATCATTGTGAGGGTTCACTACTCACAGTCAACATGTCATCATACTTAATAAAGATCATTGTGAGGGTTCACTACTCACAGTCAACATGTCATCATACTTAATAAAGATCATTGTGAGGGTTCACTACTCACAGTCAACATGTCATCATACTTAATAAAGATCATTGTGAGGGTTCACTACTCACAGTCAACATGTCATCATACTTAATAAAGATCATTGTGAGGGTTCACTACTCACAGTCAACATGTCATCATACTTAATAAAGATCATTGTGAGGGTTCACTACTCACAGTCAACATGTCATCATACTTCATAAAGATCATTGTGAGGGTTCACTACTCAGTCAGCATGTCATCATACTTAATAAAGATCATTGTGAGGGTTCACTACTCACAGTCAGCATGTCATCATACTTCATAAAGATCATTGTGAGGGTTCACTACTCACAGTCAACATGTCATCATACTTAATAAAGATCATTGTGAGGGTTCACTACTCAGTCAACATGTCATCATACTTCATAAAGATCATTGTGAGGGTTCACTACTCACAGTCAACATGTCATCATACTTAATAAAGATCATTGTGAGGGTTCACTACTCACAGTCAACATGTCATCATACTTAATAAAGATCATTGTGAGGGTTCACTACTCACAGTCAACATGTCATCATACTTAATAAAGATCATTGTGAGGGTTCACTACTCACAGTCAACATGTCATCATACTTAATAAAGATCATTGTGAGGGTTCACTACTCACAGTCAACATGTCATCATACTTAATAAAGATCATTGTGAGGGTTCACTACTCACAGTCAACATGTCGTCATACTTAATAAAGATCATTGTGAGGGTTCACTACTCACAGTCAACATGTCGTCATACTTAATAAAGATCATTGTGAGGGTTCACTACTCACAGTCAACATGTCATCATACTTAATAAAGATCATTGTGAGGGTTCACTACTCACAGTCAACATGTCATCATACTTCATAAAGATCATTGTGAGGGTTCACTACTCACAGTCAGCATGTCATCATACTTAATAAAGATCATTGTGAGGGTTCACTACTCACAGTCAACATGTCATCATACTTAATAAAGATCATTGTGAGGGTTCACTACTCACAGTCAACATGTCATCATAATTAATAAAGATCATTGTGAGGGTTCACTACTCACAGTCAACATGTCATCATACTTAATAAAGATCATTGTGAGGGTTCACTACTCACAGTCAACATGTCATCATACTTAATAAAGATCATTGTGAGGGTTCACTACTCACAGTCAACATGTCATCATACTTAATAAAGATCATTGTGAGGGTTCACTACTCACAGTCAACATGTCATCATACTTAATAAAGATCATTGTGAGGGTTCACTACTCACAGTCAACATGTCATCATACTTAATAAAGATCATTGTGAGGGTTCACTACTCACAGTCAACATGTCATCATACTTAATAAAGATCATTGTGAGGGTTCACTACTCACAGTCAACATGTCATCATACTTAATAAAGATCATTGTGAGGGTTCACTACTCACAGTCAACATGTCATCATACTTAATAAAGAGCATTGTGAGGGTTCACTACTCACAGTCAACATGTCATCATACTTAATAAAGATCATTGTGAGGGTTCACTACTCACAGTCAACATGTCATCATACTTAATAAAGAGCATTGTGAGGGTTCACTACTCACAGTCAACATGTCATCATACTTAATAAAGATCATTGTCAGGGTTCACTACTCACAGTCAACATGTCATCATACTTAATAAAGATCATTGTGAGGGTTCACTACTCACAGTCAACATGTCATCATACTTAATAAAGATCATTGTGAGGGTTCACTACTCACAGTCAACATGTCATCATACTTAATAAAGATCATTGTGAGGGTTCACTACTCACAGTCAACATGTCATCATACTTAATAAAGATCATTGTGAGGGTTCACTACTCACAGTCAACATGTCATCATACTTAATAAAGATCATTGTGAGGGTTCACTACTCACAGTCAACATGTCATCATACTTCATAAAGATCATTGTGAGGGTTCACTACTCACAGTCAACATGTCATCATACTTAATAAAGATCATTGTGAGGGTTCACTACTCACAGTCAACATGTCATCATACTTAATAAAGATCATTGTGAGGGTTCACTACTCACAGTCAACATGTCATCATACTTAATAAAGATCATTGTGAGGGTTCACTACTCACAGTCAACATGTCGTCATACTTAATAAAGATCATTGTGAGGGTTCACTACTCACAGTCAACATGTCGTCATACTTAATAAAGATCATTGTGAGGGTTCACTACTCAGTCAACATGTCATCATACTTAATAAAGATCATTGTGAGGGTTCACTACTCAGTCAACATGTCATCATACTTAATAAAGATCATTGTGAGGGTTCACTACTCACAGTCAACATGTCATCATACTTAATAAAGATCATTGTGAGGGTTCACTACTCACAGTCAACATGTCATCATACTTAATAAAGATCATTGTGAGGGTTCACTACTCACAGTCAACATGTCATCATACTTAATAAAGATCATTGTGAGGGTTCACTACTCACAGTCAACATGTCGTCATACTTAATAAAGATCATTGTGAGGGTTCACTACTCAGTCAACATGTCATCATACTTAATAAAGATCATTGTGAGGGTTCACTACTCACAGTCAACATGTCATCATACTTAATAAAGATCATTGTGAGGGTTCACTACTCACAGTCAACATGTCATCATACTTAATAAAGATCATTGTGAGGGTTCACTACTCACAGTCAACATGTCATCATACTTAATAAAGATCATTGTGAGGGTTCACTACTCACAGTCAACATGTCATCATACTTAATAAAGATCATTGTGAGGGTTCACTACTCACAGTCAACATGTCATCATACTTAATAAAGATCATTGTGAGGGTTCACTACTCACAGTCAACATGTCATCATACTTAATAAAGATCATTGTGAGGGTTCACTACTCAGTCAACATGTCATCATACTTAATAAAGATCATTGTGAGGGTTCACTACTCACAGTCAACATGTCATCATACTTAATAAAGATCATTGTGAGGGTTCACTACTCACAGTCAACATGTCATCATACTTAATAAAGATCATTGTGAGGGTTCACTACTCACAGTCAACATGTCATCATACTTAATAAAGATCATTGTGAGGGTTCACTACTCACAGTCAACATGTCATCATACTTAATAAAGATCATTGTGAGGGTTCACTACTCACAGTCAACATGTCATCATACTTAATAAAGATCATTGTGAGGGTTCACTACTCACAGTCAACATGTCATCATACTTAATAAAGATCATTGTGAGGGTTCACTACTCACAGTCAACATGTCATCATACTTAATAAAGATCATTGTGAGGGTTCACTACTCACAGTCAACATGTCATCATACTTAATAAAGATCATTGTGAGGGTTCACTACTCACAGTCAACATGTCATCATACTTAATAAAGATCATTGTGAGGGTTCACTACTCACAGTCAACATGTCATCATACTTAATAAAGATCATTGTGAGGGTTCACTACTCACAGTCAACATGTCATCATACTTAATAAAGATCATTGTGAGGGTTCACTACTCACAGTCAGCATGTCATCATACTTAATAAAGATCATTGTGAGGGTTCACTACTCACAGTCAACATGTCATCATACTTAATAAAGATCATTGTGAGGGTTCACTACTCACAGTCAACATGTCATCATACTTAATAAAGATCATTGTGAGGGTTCACTACTCACAGTCAACATGTCATCATACTTAATAAAGATCATTGTGAGGGTTCACTACTCACAGTCAACATGTCATCATACTTAATAAAGAGCATTGTGAGGGTTCACTACTCACAGTCAACATGTCATCATACTTAATAAAGATCATTGTGAGGGTTCACTACTCACAGTCAACATGTCATCATACTTCATAAAGATCATTGTGAGGGTTCACTACTCACAGTCAACATGTCATCATACTTCATAAAGATCATTGTGAGGGTTCACTACTCAGTCAACATGTCATCATACTTAATAAAGATCATTGTGAGGGTTCACTACTCACAGTCAACATGTCATCATACTTAATAAAGATCATTGTGAGGGTTCACTACTCACAGTCAACATGTCATCATACTTAATAAAGATCATTGTGAGGGTTCACTACTCACAGTCAACATGTCATCATACTTAATAAAGATCATTGTGAGGGTTCACTACTCAGTCAACATGTCATCATACTTAATAAAGATCATTGTGAGGGTTCACTACTCACAGTCAACATGTCATCATACTTAATAAAGATCATTGTGAGGGTTCACTACTCACAGTCAACATGTCATCATACTTAATAAAGATCATTGTGAGGGTTCACTACTCACAGTCAACATGTCATCATACTTAATAAAGATCATTGTGAGGGTTCACTACTCAGTCAACATGTCATCATACTTAATAAAGATCATTGTGAGGGTTCACTACTCACAGTCAACATGTCATCATACTTAATAAAGATCATTGTGAGGGTTCACTACTCACAGTCAACATGTCATCATACTTAATAAAGATCATTGTGAGGGTTCACTACTCACAGTCAACATGTAATCATACTTAATAAAGATCATTGTGAGGGTTCACTACTCACAGTCAACATGTCATCATACTTAATAAAGATCATTGTGAGGGTTCACTACTCACAGTCAACATGTCATCATACTTAATAAAGATCATTGTGAGGGTTCACTACTCACAGTCAACATGTCATCATACTTAATAAAGATCATTGTGAGGGTTCACTACTCACAGTCAACATGTCATCATACTTAATAAAGATCATTGTGAGGGTTCACTACTCACAGTCAACATGTCGTCATACTTCATAAAGATCATTGTGAGGGTTCACTACTCACAGTCAACATGTCATCATACTTAATAAAGATCATTGTGAGGGTTCACTACTCACAGTCAACATGTCGTCATACTTAATAAAGATCATTGTGAGGGTTCACTACTCACAGTCAACATGTCATCATACTTAATAAAGATCATTGTGAGGGTTCACTACTCACAGTCAACATGTCATCATACTTAATAAAGATCATTGTGAGGGTTCACTACTCACAGTCAGCATGTCATCATACTTAATAAAGATCATTGTGAGGGTTCACTACTCACAGTCAACATGTCATCATACTTAATAAAGATCATTGTGAGGGTTCACTACTCACAGTCAGCATGTCATCATACTTAATAAAGATCATTGTGAGGGTTCACTACTCACAGTCAACATGTCATCATACTTAATAAAGATCATTGTGAGGGTTCACTACTCACAGTCAACATGTCATCATACTTAATAAAGATCATTGTGAGGGTTCACTACTCACAGTCAACATGTCATCATACTTAATAAAGATCATTGTGAGGGTTCACTACTCACAGTCAACATGTCATCATACTTAATAAAGATCATTGTGAGGGTTCACTACTCACAGTCAACATGTCATCATACTTAATAAAGATCATTGTGAGGGTTCACTACTCACAGTCAACATGTCATCATACTTAATAAAGATCATTGTGAGGGTTCACTACTCACAGTCAACATGTCATCATACTTAATAAAGATCATTGTGAGGGTTCACTACTCACAGTCAACATGTCATCATACTTAATAAAGATCATTGTGAGGGTTCACTACTCACAGTCAACATGTCATCATACTTCATAAAGATCATTGTGAGGGTTCACTACTCACAGTCAACATGTCATCATACTTAATAAAGATCATTGTGAGGGTTCACTACTCACAGTCAACATGTCATCATACTTAATAAAGATCATTGTGAGGGTTCACTACTCACAGTCAACATGTCATCATACTTAATAAAGATCATTGTGAGGGTTCACTACTCACAGTCAACATGTCATCATACTTCATAAAGATCATTGTGAGGGTTCACTACTCACAGTCAACATGTCATCATACTTAATAAAGATCATTGTGAGGGTTCACTACTCACAGTCAACATGTCATCATACTTAATAAAGATCATTGTGAGGGTTCACTACTCACAGTCAACATGTCATCATACTTCATAAAGATCATTGTGAGGGTTCACTACTCACAGTCAGCATGTCATCATACTTAATAAAGATCATTGTGAGGGTTCACTACTCACAGTCAACATGTCGTCACACTTCATGTCGGGCGACTCTCCGTCTTCACCCTTGTTGTAGAACTTTCTGAAGAAGTTGAAGGCCACCACGGTGTAGAGATACACCACCACCGCCAGCAGGCCCACCGTCAGAACCAGCTGCAGAGGGAGGCAGCAGCACATGGTCACCTTAAACCTGTACCTCGTACCTACAGGGGGGAGACTAGGGCAGGGACCCAATCACAACTAGATCCTCATTCAGAAATGTCGGGCCCCGAGCTTGTCATCGTCAATCCTCTAAATGTCCATTTGTTAAATGAAACCGATAAAGTAAATATGTTTTAAATAATTGTAGGAACTGTAAACAAACTATCCTGGGAACTACACTAGATTCATTCACATCAAGTACATAATATTCAGCAATATTATTATACAACAACAAATTGTTAAAGTCCTAAAGCAAGGAAGTTACAACAAGGGCGCCACAGTCTGTAAATGAAGGATAACGGTCTGCCCAAGGAAAGAGTAGCAATCTACAGAGCAATCCAAACCCGATTCATCCAAAACAGTCTGAAAAGCGAGGTAAAAGACGACCAGAAATTTGAACAGAAAGCTCTTCTCAAAGAAGAGGTTTTTCGAATCTAACGGAAATTAAAAATTTGTACAGAAGTAGACTGACTTTCCACAGATTCTTTATATGAAGATATATATATATATATATATATATATATTAAGATAATGATAAAGATATTGGTATATATAGTCTGTGGTCTGGGTTTGATTACTTTCCCAATGATCGTTTTCATAAAGTTTAGTTTTAAATGTTATGCAAGGCAGCCTTCTACCATAACTACATTTTTCTTTGGCATGTCAAAAGACGATCGAACTCCCTAACAAAGAGCTGAAGGGGTTCAGGAGGGAGGACAGAGTTAAAGGATAGTAGTGTCAGGGAGGACAGAGAGGAGGGAGAGTAGTATCAGGGAGGACAGAGTTAAAGGATAGTAGTATCAGTGAGGACAGAGAGAAGGGACAGTAGTATCAGGGAGGACAGAGAGGAGGGAGAGTAGTATCAGGGAGGACAGAGAGGAGGGACAGTAGTATCAGGAGAGTAGTATCAGGGAGGACAGAGTTAAAGGATAGTAGTATGAGGGAGGATAGAGAGGAGGGATAGTAGTATCAGGGAGGATGGAGAGGAGGGATAGTAGTATCAGGGAGGACAGAGAGGAGGGATAGTAGTATCAGGGAGGACAGAGTTAAAGGATAGTAGTATCAGGGAGGAGAGAGAGGAGGGAGAGTAGTATCAGGGAGGACGGAGAGGAGGGATAATAGTATCAGGGAGGACGGAGAGGAGGGATAATAGTATCAGGGAGGACGGAGAGGAGGGATAATAGTATCAGGGAGGACGGAGAGGAGGGATAGTAGTATCAGGGAGGACGGAGAGGAGGGATAATAGTATCAGGGAGGAGAGAGAGGAGGGAGAGTAGTATCAGGGAGGACGGAGAGGAGGGATAGTAGTATCAGGGAGGACAGAGAGGAGGGATAGTAGTATCAGGGAGGACAGAGTTAAAGGATAGTAGTATCAGGGAGGAGAGAGAGGAGGGAGAGTAGTATCAGGGAGGACGGAGAGGAGGGATAGTAGTATCAGGGAGGACAGAGAGGAGGGACAGTAGTATCAGGGAGGACGGAGAGGAGGGATAGTAGTATCAGGGAGGACAGAGAGGAGGGATAGTAGTATCAGGGAGGACGGAGAGGAGGGATAGTAGTATCAGGGAGGACAGAGAGGAGGGATAGTAGTATCAGGGAGGACAGAGAGGAGGGATAGTAGTATCAGGGAGGACAGACCTGTTTGCCGTTGTGTGTGACGGAGGACAGGATGGTGCGCAGTGTCTTGAAGCCCATGGCGATGTCCAGCAGGTGGGCAGCGAAGAAGAAGTTGTTGTAGTGTCCCAGAATAGACATGGTCATGTACCAGGCCAAGTACAGGAAGGACTGCAGAGGAACACAGTCAAGAGAATAATAGACATGGTCATGGACCAGGTACAGGAAGGACTGGGGATCGAGGGGAAGACAGACGGGTAACAGCTACAGTAAGAGAATAACACTATTCACTAAATACTAAGAGCTATCATATATACAATTTTCACATTCAAATATCTCAAAATGACTTTACCAATGTTAGATATGTTGTTGAGTACTAACTACGGTTAATAAACTGTATTCGTAGGTCATATATCACTTATGCAGTAATATCACACAACATAACACTAAAACGTGTATACGTACATTATCAGTGAACACCACCCCAAGTTTCCAGATCTGGTATTTAACATCAATGGAGTTCAGCCTGTTGAAGAAGGAAGCTGTTACAGCACACATCATGAATCGCTAACACATAAACACTCATCTATTTCAAACCTGTTGGTCACAGGTGGGATGGGAGAAGAAGTATCCCCACACAAGGTGTGAGCGCAGGTGGATCCTGTGTGTGTTCAGAACAGTATTATCCTCCCCGTCTGCCCATGGACACCATACCTGAGGTCTGGGCATTGCTGTCTGATTTCAACATATCCTCTGAGATGACTACAGACAGATGGTAACCATGACATGTACACACGTAGACGCACACCAACACTCATCACACAATGTAAACACATACACTCACACCACTCAAACACCCTAGCATTGATGTTACGCCCGGTTACGCCCGGTTCCCTTCACTACTTTGCCTTTCAAATTAAACTTCTGTATCTTTTTTAACAAAGTAAGGATTTAGGGGTTGGATGCTAAACAGTTTGTCCCGAAGACGTCCAAGAAGCCAGCAACCCACGCAGAGTCTGTCGTTGAATTGAGTAAACAAACAAACACAACAAGACACACACACGGGTGACAACACACACTGGTGCAGACGCACATGCACACATTAGGGCACACACACAGATTTTTCCAATTTTAAGTCTGTAACGTCGGTTCTTGCACACGGCGCCGCCCCTCAGCAGGGAATTGAACCACCCACCCAGTACTAGGAAGGCAAGCGATCCCATCTGAAAAGACTGCATCTAATAGACACGTCAAATGAAATGATGTTTGAGAAGGTATTGAGAAGTTAAACCTTAGGGGGAACGTTCTACACCTGCCAAACCAGGTACAGCATTCAAACACACACACACACACATGATCCAAACACACACACATACACACACAAGATACAAACACCCACACAGGCACAAACACACACATGATCCAAACACACACACACACATGATCCAAACACGCCTACACACAGACACGATCCAAACACACACACATACACATACAAGATACAAACACCCACACAGGCAGAAACAAACACACACATGATCCAAACACACACACACAAACACACACATGATCCAAACACACACACACACCCACATGATCCAAACACACACACACACACACACACACACACAATCTAAACACACACACACACACACACACACACATACGTACAAACACAAAGGCAGAAACACACACATGATCCAAACACACACACAAACACACACATGATCCAAACACACACACACACTCTAAACACACACACACACACACACACACACACACACACACGTACAAACACACATTCAAAACCCAGACGCATAATCCACACACACGCACTCACCCTACCACACACACTTACACAGCAGCTAATGAGTTGTCTTTCTTGGGTTTCCTCTTCTCGTGTGAGTCGCTGAAGTCCAGGGCGGCCCGGTCCATTCCCAGCAGCTCGCTGATCCTGTCGTGGCCGTAGAACTCTCCGTACTTATCCATCACCTAGCAACCAGCGGGGGAGACACAGCGGTCAGGGTGCTTCCTGCCTCTCAGCGGAGCACAGGTCAGTTTATCATGCCGGTTGTTTGGGACCAATCTTTCACAGAAGGATTGTACAGGAAGGATCAACGCAGCAGTTCATCAGAGAGGTAAAGAGGTATTTAAAGGGAGGGACAGAGAGCCATGGATAAGTTTATGAAAATGAAGGAGACAATTAAATACCAATTAGAATTATCTGTCGTTATTCATTCAAATACCCTATTTAATTGACTCACCTTTCTCTTCACAAATTTGTCCCAGTAATTGTTTGGGAAAGATCTGAAAACCAAAACAAAAGGACTTTAATAATTGAATAATAATCATTTATAGAAGACATCACCCCCCCTTCATAGATACTGACCTGTTTAATCGATTTACATTTTTAAATGATTGTTATATTGATAGATGCAATTATCATACCAAACAATGTTTTTTTTAATTCACACGCTCACACACACTGCTAGTGTGTAAATATCAGTGCATGTCAGCAGTAGTGAGTCTTCGTTCAGAGCCATGGGCAGTAGGGGGCATCTCACTGTGTGTTGATGACCAGTCGGTCCCATTGGCCCTTGATGTCATCCTCAGACGGCTGTTCCGTGATGTACAGGCCATCAAACTCCAGTTTGCGGGCCACCTCCTTCTCACGCTTGAAGATCACCAACGGCACCTGAATCGTACAATCACACAGTCTGAACCTCCTCAGCAGCTGTGGACACCGCCCAACAGCTACAACGTGAAGGTCATTATGCCTTCTGGAGAAGCTTCTAGTGAGTGCTTTTTTGAGGAGATCTGTTTGGGCCGCCTGCCTCAGTGTGAGGTGGAGGTAGAGATGAGCCCCCGGCTCAATTCTGACCAATCAGGGCACCTCTTTGTTGGGCAATCCGTTTCGCTTGTAGTCCCCAGTGAGTTGAAGGCAACCCTTATGAAGGGTGAAAACTGAGTGAGGGAGGGCCAGAGGACATTTTATCCTTGTTTAAGATCTGTCTCTCTCCGATCTGAGCTACAGGAGCTTTAAGCAGTAAATCAAAATTATTGACATTTTAGCTTGTGAGTTAAAATAACCTGTATATAGACTATAGTGATTTTACTTATGTTAAATAAATGTCAATCAAATGACATCCTATGACAGATATGTTCATTAAAAGAATCTTCCTGCTCCCAAAACCCCTCCAACACAGCCGGGCTACGCTAGCTCACGTCACACAGCCGCGCTACGCTAGCTCACGTCACACAGCCGGGCTACGCTAGCTCACGCCACACAGCCGCGCTACGCTAGCTCAGGTCACACAGCCGGGCTACGCTAGCTCAGGTCACACAGCCGGGCTAATGATTAAAGGGCTGATTATGGTTCCACGTTCCCGCAGCGCAAAGACCACGCAGACGCTTCGACGCAGTCCTGAACCTTTATGGTTCTGCGTCGGATTTTAATTAGCGGACCAATCACCTTTGCTGCTGCGTCGCCTCGACGGAAGGTTAGATTTTTTGTCCGGTCCGACCCGGCACTTGCGGTGGACGCAAGAAGGGTCCGAAACCCCCTTGCACTACGTGAACGTGGGACCATATCCAGCCCTTAACCTTCCACACCTCGTCTGCTACTTCATTGGTATGCTTTGAAATGTTGACATGTTGAAAAGTGTCTCTGCACTATTTAATAACCTGTATTATGATTTGTATAATGGTTATGATTATGGATAACCACAGTTACAGCCAGATCATATTCGCTCATTAGAACTAGCCGAGGGAAAGTCTGCCGTCCACAATGATTTTGATCATTTTCAGTCATTGCATTAGGTTGGGGTTTGGTTCCCAAGCACTGTATTAACAACACCATTTGAAAATGTAACCGCTTTCACCGAAGTTACAACTCTACTTTAGTATATTAAGAGATCTCCAAAACGCCACCACTATCATCACCATCTACATCCCTCTCCGAGGGCCCCCGATCGGCCGACTGAACCCCAGCGCTGAGCTTGCCCCCAGGAGCCCACCTTCAGACAGTAGTAGCCGATGATGCAGAAGAAGGAGATGACAGTGTGCATGATGGCCAGGATACGCAGGGTGGGCTCCATGTAACCGCTGCTCTCCTCCAGGACGAAGTGCACCGTGACCGGCCGGGGGGCCTGCCGGCCCTCCGCGGCCGGCAGGCCCTCCTCCTCCTCCAGCGTGGCCCACGCCACCCTGGAGTGGCTGCTGGGATACAGCTCCTTCTGCTCCACCACGGCCGAGGACGTGGACACCTGCAGGAGGGGGTCGGAGCGCTGTCGTTCTGGTTGTGGGAATGAACGGGCGATACCGGTCTTGCTGATCAAACCACCACAACCGTGGCTCCACTCAAACATCCGTTGCCAAGATCATTTGTTAAGAAAATGTATCCTGCCGAGAGCATTAACAATGAGCAAGCTCTTGCTAGGATACAAACATTGTCAATGTAGCACCTTGACTTTTTTAAATCAATGCTCATCCGTCTGTGGTGAGAATGTACTGTAGAACATCTCAAAGGGCTACTGCTGTTGTGTATCTTCCTGGCAAGACACCCTCACACTAAACACTGTAGTATTAGAATGTGTTCCATATATTTGACATGGTCATTATGAGCATCCCATTTTGGTAATGGGGGCTTCAGTTTAGCCAGGAGAGAGGGCTACGATGGTTTGATCACCCTGACCAGTAACACCTATCTGGGCATGGATATCCTCAAATACAACAAATAAAAGATGTATAATGCCGGTACCTTGTAGAAGAGGAGGATGAAATTGATGGCAAAGGCCACAAACAGAGCCAGCATCCGCATGTTGTAGAAATTCCTGGCAAAGTAGTTCTGAATGGGAGAGCCACAAGGAGGACAGGACATTACAGAACAGCCCTAGTTCTGAAGGGGAGAGACACAAGGACAGGACACTACAGAACAGCCCTAGTTCTGAAGGGGAGAGACACAAGGAGGACAGGACTCTGCAGAACAGCCCTAGTTCTGAAGGGGAGAGACACAAGGACAGGACACTACAGAACAGCCCTAGTTCTGAAGGGGAGAGACACAAGGACAGGACACTACAGAACAGCCCTAGTTCTGAAGGGGAGAGACACAAGGACAGGACACTACAGAACAGCCCTAGTTCTGAAGGGGAGAGACACAAGGAGGACAGGACACTACAGAACAGCCCTAGTTCTGAAGGGGAGAGACACAAGGACAGGACACTACAGAACAGCCCTAGTTCTGAATGGGAGAGACACAAGGAGGACAGGACACTACAGAACAGCCCTAGTTCTGAAGGGGAGAGACACAAGGACAGGACACTACAGAACAGCCCTAGTTCTGAAGGGGAGAGACACAAGGACAGGACACTACAGAACAGCCCTAGTTCTGAAGGGGAGAGACACAAGGACAGGACACTACAGAACAGCCCTAGTTCTGAAGGGGAGAGACACAAGGACAGGACACTACAGAACAGCCCTAGTTCTGAAGGGGAGAGACACAAGGACAGGACACTACAGAACAGCCCTAGTTCTGAAGGGGAGAGACACAAGGAGGACAGGACACTACAGAACAGCCCTAGTTCTGAAGAGGAGAGACACAAGGAGGACAGGACACTACAGAACAGCCCTAGTTCTGAAGGGGAGAGACACAAGGACAGGACACTACAGAACAGCCCTAGTTCTGAAGAGGAGAGACACAAGGAGGACAGGACACTACAGAACAGCCCTAGTTCTGAAGGGGAGAGACACAAGGACAGGACACTACAGGACAGCCCTAGTTCTGAAGGGGAGAGACACAAGGAGGCCAGGACACTACAGAACAGCCCTAGTTCTGAAGGGGAGAGACACAAGGACAGGACACTACAGAACAGCCCTAGTTCTGAAGGGGAGAGACACAAGGACAGGACACTACATGGTTGGTATGTAGGGATTATACTTTGGATGTTTCAAAAGTACCATTTAAAAGCCGCGCCTACGGTTTGAAAGGCCTGAGGTGTCTTTGGGAGGCTTAGTCAATTTGGGTCCCTGGTTTGTTATTTTAATTGGGCTTTATTGTTTTTGTTGACTATTTATTATAATGACTCATTTTCCAACACGATCACTTCTACGACCCAAAGCACATGGCTGTGTCGACACAAGACCATGTTTGGCTAATTGTGCTGTGCGTACATTAAGGCCGACCTGTGGTAACTTGTGGGATGGTGACCACACCTCATCCCTTCTGCTCAGTAACATGAAGTTGTTAGACAGCAGATTACGTCATGGTTAATGTGTTCACACCTCATCCCTTCGGCTCAGTAACATGAAGCTGTTAGACAGCAGATTACGTCATGGTTAATGTGTTCACACCTCATCCCTTCGGCTCAGTAACATGAAGCTGTTAGACAGCAGATTACCTCATGGTTAATGTGTTCACAGCCTTTGTAAAAGGTTCACCAGGACTGAATATCAATGTGTCAGATACAATTCGTAATAAATTATTAGATACAAGATTCATCAGATCCTTAGAACATGAGCAACACTGTGTTGATTTGAGTTTGGATTATTTTAATCCGCTTCTATTTTTGTTTCAGTTTCGGTAAAGATTGATCTTTAGGTTATACTATTTTAATATTCAATTTTATTTAGTTTACGTATGATATTTTTTTGTATTCATATTCTTTAAAGTTCAGTTCCTGGTTGGAAATCCTTAAACGCAATCGTTAAGCCTTTATTCATTTAATTTATCATTGTATAGTTTACTTTCTTTTGTCATCAACGTTGTGTTTGATCAAATAAAACCACCACAATTGGATAATCCAGTGTCTGGGCACCATTTTGCAACGAAACATGCTGTTCACTCAGTAAGTGTTCTGATTGTAATAGCTGAGACGGTTTCAGAGGAGATCTGTACATTGCCTTCACTCAGAACACAGGTTCTTCATCGCTATCTGGTGGCCATATGGTGCATGCTGAACTTCCAATAGAGGGGTCAAGTGTCCAAATTATACAATGGGTTTTCAGGATATCTACCCGTTTGTGTCTCATACAGTTTATATTGTCAATTCTGCATTGGTTTCCATTAGATTTACGTTTTTATTTGGAGATATCACCTAAATCGACTTCTGTTAAAACATCTTTATCTTTTCTCTACTTATCATACATCAAACATTGGCTCAGGTCCTCATCAGATGTCGTGCTGTGGCCCTATAGTACTACCAACTGATAATGCACTAGCTGTATTCACTCTAAAGCATGACATATATTCCAGGCGGAAACTGAATCTTCCCCCTATGCTGTGTCCTCTAACCAGTAGCACAAACATTGAAGTCCTTGGAGATATACTCTAAATAAACGTAATATGGTCCTGGATTTCCGTTTCTTCGTTTTCAGTTTTTGCGCAAGATGAGTTGCATTTTGTGATTGAGATTCTATCAGTTCTTTTGGTTTCAGTTTTGGGTATCTACAATCAGATAGCGGTCTGCAGCTATGTGAAAGGGATTTTGTAACCCTTTATTTTAAAACAATCTTTGTATGTCCGATTTTGCAATCTGATCAAATAATGTTTGGCCATCTTGTGTATAATCTTGCAACATAATGAATAATAAGATCAATGAAAATTGCATCCTACCAACAGCTTCCTCTGGTAGGCGATGATCTTCTTCCAGAAGACGGACTCCTGCAGGTCTGGTTCCTCAGACTTGAAGATGTAATTCTGTCGGATCTTCTGTTTAGCCATCGCCTCTTTTTTCGCTTTGTCCTTGTCTTCGTTCTCAGGCCTTAAGCCACAAGGACATGTAGTGCAGAAGCTTAGTTCGATGAACATGGATGGACTGAGACTAGAGATTGAGATGCTTTTCGTGTGATCCCTCATCTCTAGGTCGCTTTCAAAAGCAGAGCAACGCATTCAATTCCCATTGAACATTATTCAAAGAGTATCTGTGAATATCTAATGAAATTAATTGCAGTCTTAGCTTTTACTCATTTGACGCAATTGCACTTAATTGTGCTTGAAAAAGTGCAAGCACAATAAATAAACAGTTGTTTTGGTTTTGGTTCACTTGACATACCCTGTTTTCTTGGACTCGTGGCTGGTCTCTGCTGTTCCTTCGCTGTCCTCCAAGCCTGAACTCTTTATCTAGAAGAGATGTGATTTTATTAATGCTTATAGATTAAAACCATGTCCATCATAGAGATCATGCAGAGACAGACATGCGACATGCGATATGGGAATGATGAATACACGACTAAGGTTGTGAGCAAGAGATGGTTAGAAAGAGAAAATAAGAGAGAGAGCCAGCGGTCACAAAGTGAACGGTATAAGAACAGAAGGACTGGCGACGCCCTCACCTGGTGCCTCTGTCTGAGCTCAGGGGAGGGGATTGCAGCGGGGCTGGGGGACACCAGCAGGTGAGTCAGGCTGGCGTTGGGGTCGTGGGGCGTGATCTTGTACTGGCCCCCCTCCCTTCTCAAGTCCAGGCCGAAGATGTCCGACAGCACCTCGGTTTGGCCGGTGTTGATGGCCAGGTCTGCCAGCTCATCCTCGGGGTGGAAGGCTCGGTCTGAGGACTTCTTCTCTGGCTCCGGCCCTTCCCCACGCACCCCCTCCTCCTGGCTGAGGTCAGGCAGGCTGCCCAGCAGCTCTGACACCTGGAGGAGCACATTCAGCTCAGACAGCGGACAAGAAGGTCCAGTTTGTTGAATACAACACGCAAGGTCTGTACACAACACAAGACAGGGAGGCGGTACAGACCTTCATGGCGCTGCCGCCGTTCAGAAGGCTGCCTCCCATCAGGCTCTTGTATGTAATCCTGCAGAAGCCCCTGGCCACACTGAACACCACGTACAGGACCCGGAGCAGCGTGGACCAGTAGAAAGAGGCCAGCGTGGTCACCAGGTCCCTGACAGTCATCTTTTTCAACCTCTTCACCTGCTTCTTCACGCTCTTCATGGACAGCACCTGACAACAAGCAGGGGAACATTAATCTGGTGACACATAAAGGGTGCTGCGGACATTACCCCAGTGCAGTTCTTGTGAGAAATGCCACGGCCATTCACGAGTGAAAGGCTTTGTGGGGATGAGAGTTCTGGTTCTGGGCGTGGATGTGGATGATAACGGCTCGCCTCATGACGCATCACGGCGGTGGTCCCCATGGGTCCTTGCCTTCATGACGACCACCACGTTGTAGCGCAGCGCGAGCAGCGCCGTCCGCAGGGTGGCCACGGAGAAGAAGCCCGTCTCGGGGCCTGCCTCCTCGGGCCGCTCCTGCTCGCTCTCCTCCTTCACCGCCGAGCGCTCGCCCGTGTCCGACATCTGCGCCGCCAGCTGCATCTCGAAGATGGTGTCCTCGCAGAAGTTGACGAACAGCTCCATCTTCTCCTTCTCGCCGCCCTCGTTCACCACGTCAAAGATGAACTGCCGCTTCGACTCCTTCACCTGGCGGGGTGGGGGGGCGCAGCAGGGGGTGAGGCACATGCCAGAGAACTAGGACGGAGGCGCTGACAGTACATGCGGACGGCTTACATGCTACCAAAGGACCAGATCAGTCTGGTCTGACTGTTAAGTACGATTTGTTGGAGCCTCTATTCTATTATTTATGGTGGCCGTTCACCTGGTACTAGGGAGTGCTGCATGAGTCTGACTTTGTGTGTGCCGTGAGTTACCCTCCGTTGTGGCGATTATGTGTTGTTACGCCGTGGAGAGCTTGAAATAAATGGACTAAACAAGTTGGATCACAACAATTACTGGAGTTGAACGCTGACCTGGGGCTTCTCCCACTGCGTCCGGCTGGACTCGCTGATCTCGAAGTACACTCGCTCAATGCGCTTGGCGCTCCCCATGATCTCGATCCTCCCCAGGTAGGGCTGGAAGTAGTCCAGCACGCTCTCCGCCAGCGCCAGGAAGGTCTGCAGCCGCGTGTCGTGGGGCATGTGCTCAGAAAGGTTGGTCAGCAGAACTGCCACGTTGAAGCCAATGTCCTGAAGGGAGACATTTGAGATGGACCGATGGACGGACTGCACTTCAAGCCCAGTTCTGATAGGAGATTTGTGACGGGACGTAACGGAGAACGTGGAGGCGGTGTGACCTGGACGGCTGCAGAGCGTACCGCCATTGATTGGCATCTCAAGAGATTGACCTCAAAACGCAGTGCGCTAATAGAACCTACTGCCATACCTCCCAGCTATTTAAACATGGCAGATAATTGACCACAACATGACAAGATAACAAAAGTAAGCAACAGTGCCTATTCATGGGAATAATAGCCGTGTAACAAGCAGAAATATCACTGTGATATTTTGTTTCCAACCCGTTTTAATAAGTCTCTTTCCAGGTGAAATACAGTCCCTGGAGTGATTTATTTTCCCAGCTGCTAGATTGCGCAAGTAGCCACATACGGCTTTATACCGCTTCCCGCTGCCTCGATTTCAAAGGCCCAGTTTCAGAACTTTATCTTGTGATTTTGTTTCAAGCAGCCATCAGTTGCAAGCAGTCTTGTCACAAATATCTGATCTGAGCTGGGATTTAGAAATGAATGGGGAATGTACTAGCTATAGAACGTCGCAACATATCCGGCCAACCCCAAGCAATATCCTCCTGAAGGTACCTTGGCCGGCTCGTGGAAGCGCTCCACAAACTCCTCATAGTCCAGCAGTTCGTTTTCGTCCGTCTCTGCACAGGAGAGGAGGAACTCCGTCTCCGACTGGGTGTAGTGCTTGTGGCTTTCCATGGCTTTATGGAAGTCCCTCTTGGAGATCACGCCTGCAGGTCAACACATAAACGTCTAGCTTTCCATCCACCCATCGGCAGGGTACACTGCCTCAGTCAGATGATAATCACTAAGAATCACGGTACCAACTATGACCTAACTTCGGTCTGGATGTGGGTCAATTTGAGCCCATTTATCAAATGTTTTGTGTTTGTTTAGCCTAGTCTAGATCCTGCATGTTCTAACTCCTGCATAGTCTAAATCCTGCCCAGTCTAGACCCAGGTAGGACCAGCCACTTGCCTTTGCCATCCAGATCGTACTCCTTGAAGGCGTCCGAGGAGGTCAGATCTTTGAGTTTGAGGAACATGTCGAAGAACTTGAGGATCATCTCCACGTTGTTGGAAGATTCCACCAGCATGTCCACCATCTGCTTGCCAATGGTGCCGTTCACCACGTTACCTAAAGGGTGGTGTCGGAGAACACATGACAGAGATCCAGGTGCAGCGTGAAGCCAGGTTATAGAGAGGGAGTGCTGACGGTGTGGGCCCTAAGGTTGGAAACAAGGAGCTCCATTGTTACAAAGAGGAGAGTATATGATGATATAAGATAGGATCACAGATAGGAAGTGTAGTCACAGTGGTGAAAATCACCCTCACAATAAACCTTTTGAACAGCAGCACGAATTCACTACTTTCACTTTTCACATGTAATGGCATGTTGACGTGACATAAGTATATTCAGACCTTATTTCCAGATTATTTTCAGACCTACCCTCAAGCATAGAGAGCAGCATGACCACCATGTCCTTCTGGAGGTCCATCAGCTCCTTCAGTAACTCGATCTGGCTGGAGTCCTGCAAGGAGACAGTCACAGGTGGTGCCCCCGGTTGGCCCGACATATCAAACCGCTCAGACAATCGTACAAAAGTCTCATAGGGAGGGGAGGTAAAAACCTGCCCCATTAAGTGGTCACTTTATGAAGGAGAATGAGCATTGAATTCCCCATGGACCAATTGTCGAAAAAAATACTACATAATTCCAATATGAACTATGTAATTGGCTACCTTTTTCAGATAGATAAAAACATAAGCTTAGAAGAACTGCCATCAAACAGATGTGGTTTAGCTAAAGGTTCTACGTGTGTTTAAAAACTTTTAACCATTAAAAGGAGTGTGACTTTCGGTTTGCAGTACAGCCTATAATGCATATTTCTTAAAACATCTCTATGGGAAAAGCAAAGCATTTCACCCCAGTTTGAAGGCAACCACCATGGGGAGCAGTTTCACTCTCATGCACTTCCTGCACCACGTCTTTAAACTTTGAGACTTGGGTGCAGTAGTTATTTTCAAACAGCGCTATTTAGCTTTTGCTATCCCTAAATATGTACCATATTTATTAAGGTAATTATTTAACCTCAATACGGCCTTCAAAGACTTTATTTTAAACTTCTTAAATCTGCAGTAGGTAAGATTTAAGAGCTATTATTTATTAGCAATGGCACAGCAATCCACCAGCTATAAACAAACTAACTGTGCCTCGTTATGAGACAATTTCCACCTCTCTGGGTTAAATTCCACTAGTGAAGACCAATCTCTTCCATCTTCTTCATCATTGTCCATCACGTCTGTCACACACAGGTGCATGAAATGAATCACATCTCAATGGGGGAGGAGTAAGGGAGAGAGAACAGAGAGGGAGGGGCGTTTTTGTTTTTTCATTTTTTCATTCTTCTATTTTCCGCACTCTCTCTTTGCAACTCTATACTCTTACCTCCGGCCCCTTTAACCAGCGTGAATGTCCCCTGGGGCTGACACGTCGGCTCTTTTCACAGACTGAGCTTGTGCATGGTAACATGACTACCTGCACCTCACACCCAAACCCACCTGAGACAGTTTCATCTGCATATGAGCGAAGACATGCAGGAAGCCCACAACCGCGTCCCACAGGCGGCTGTGGGCCAGACTCTGCTGGTTCCCTGTGCACGGGCCCTGGAGGGAGACACGTCAACATGAACACGCACGTCATACGTCTTTCAGCCAATAGAATGAAGGAAGAGCCTTCAGGAAGGCAGAGCATGTGGCAGAAATTGGTGCCTCAACCTGGTAGCATCCATCTTGGATCTAAACGCTAGCTGGGGGGCTAGCGTTTGGCATGCTAACATGCTTTTGCCTTAACACTGTTTGCATATCGAATGAATACGGCTTTGGTATTATTAAAAAGCCTTGCAAAATCTGTAGTTATGCGTTCATGAGTATAAAAACATTTCTTAACTAACAACATTTTCTTCTACATTATATTGTAGGTTAAAACGATTAGGTAAAGAGAATTCTTCAATATAACTCTCAACATTATATCCTCATTATATTCACATATGGGCTTTGGTTTAAACCCCTTTCGTATAGTCACCTTGGCCCATAGTAGCTCAATAAGCCACCTATATGGCAGGCTAGTATGCCTACAGAGCATCAAAGTGCCTCCCAACAGATTTCAGAGTTCAGAGCTACTCTCCTTATCCCAGGGGACTGAGCTCACCTGGATGTACTCAGTCAGCGTGTTGAAGACCTGCTTGGCCACGTTGATGGCCTTGGAGAAGTTCCTCTGTCCCTGCTCATCGATCACCTCCTTCCCGGAGTAATACCAGTAGAAGTCACTGATGGACTCCTAAAGCCGCATGAGGAGGATGAGGGCCAGGACAGAAGATGAGGGTTGGACACTTCAATGTTATGCCGAGGTCACACAACAGGATCTTTACATCTTTCAAAATGGTGGAGAAATGGTAGAGTGAGGAGCGAGGACGTTAGAAGGGACGGAAGTTTTTCAGGTTGTTCAGTTCCAAAATCTTGCTCTCTTCCGCTCTTTGCTGCTCGCTCACTTTACAACTCTGGGATCCGACCTGAAGCAGCTTTAAAGCTGGGGTAGGTAGTTTTAGAGAGACCACCAGAGTAAGATGGATCCTCAATCTATGTAACCACACCCCTCCCCTCAGGCCTCCCTCCTAAGCCACTCCCCCATAGCTTGCTAGTTTAGCAATAGGTCTGCTCAGTGTGGGGTGGAAGACCAGCGCAAACAACTGGACAGGTTTAGTAGAGTACTTACGTTAGGAGGAAGTCCCCAGTAGTAAAGCTCCAGGGGGGGGGGAATGACCTGTACTCTGAGGAGGAAGTAGCATCAGGGGGCGGGACTGACCTGTACTCTGAGGAGGAAGTGAAGCATCAGGGGGCGGGACTGACCTGTACTCTGAGGAGGAAGTGAAGCACCAGGGGGCGGGACTGACCTGTACTCTGAGGAGGAAGTGAAGCACCAAGGGGCGGGACTGACCTGTACTCTGAGGAGGAAGTGAAGCACCCTGGGCGGGACTGACCTGTACTCTGAGGAGGAAGTGAAGCACCAGGGGGCGGGACTGACCTGTACTCTGAGGAGGAAGTGAAGCACCAGGGGGCGGGACTGACCTACTCTGAGGAGGAAGTGAAGCACCCTGGGCGGGACTGACCTGTACTCTGAGGAGGAAGTGAAGCACCAGGGGGCGGGACTGACCTGTACTCTGAGGAGGAAGTGAAGCACCAGGGGGTGGGACTGACCTGTACTCTGAGGAGGAAGTGAAGCACCAGGGGGTGGGACTGACCTGTACTCTGAGGAGGAAGTGAAGCACCAGGGGGCGGGACTGACCTACTCTGAGGAGGAAGTGATGCACCAGGGGGCGGGACTGACCTGTACTCTGAGGAGGAAGTGAAGCACCAGGGGGCGGGACTGACCTACTCTGAGGAGGAAGTGATGCACCAGGGGGCGGGACTGACCTGTACTCTGAGGAGGAAGTGAAGCACCAGGGGGCAGGACTGACCTGTACTCTGAGGAGGAAGTGAAGCACCAGGGGGCGGGACTGACCTACTCTGAGGAGGAAGTGATGCACCAGGGGGCAGGACTGACCTACTCTGAGGAGGAAGTGATGCACCAGGGGGCAGGACTGACCTGTACTCTGAGGAGGAAGTGATGCACCAGGGGGCAGGACTGACCTGTACTCTGAGGAGGAAGTGAAGCACCAGGGGGCGGGACTGACCTACTCTGAGGAGGAAGTGATGCACCAGGGGGCGGGACTGACCTGTACTCTGAGGAGGTAGTCCACAGTAGAGATAATTATGTTGACGGTCGTGTTGTTCCCTGTCTGGGTTCGAAGGTAGTTCTGGAAATCTGACAACCACAAGGTGTATATTCTGTGTAAATTTAAAAACGAATGCATACTAAAAACAGATGAATCAACACTACACAAATGAGTGTGTATTCTTCAAATTACAATGAATCAGAACATCCTAAATGTATAAATCCAAGTTCTGAAATCAATTAAGCTGAATTGGTTTCTACACACATTATTTAAGGAGAATTGAACTAATCTCTGCTGCTCTGTTATCGGGACATAATGTACCAGGGTGGCTGAGGGTAATTATTTTGTTTATATCACAGTTAATTAGATATTAGTTATTTTCATATACTATTATACAATAATTATAGCATTCATTTGAAATATTATTCTGCAATGCTTTGTTATGTCTTTGACCAACATCTGGTAAACAGTTTGAGTTGACGATTGTAGTCAAGGTTGGATTTAAAGGGAATTGATTTAAAACTGTTAAAATACAGCTTTTACAGTTCAAAGTCTTTTTCCTATTTTTGTTATTTTGGGTGTGCAAAATAATGCACACGCATGAAACTTGAGTGAGGCCAGAATCAAGTGTTCCCCCAAGCTGTGTTATCAAAGATCAGCTGGTTACCAGAGTTGTGTCCTTCACAGAGGAGCTGCAGGAAGCGGAACAGGTCACAGGTGAACTCGTCATCCTGCATCACCTTTTCACCTGGCCGCAGATAAAAGGACAAGCACACACACGCACACACACACACACACACGCACATACACACATACACACACACACGCACATACACACATACACACACACACGCACATACACACACACACACGCACATACACACACACACACACACACACACACACACACACACACACACACACACACACACAGGCACACACAGAGACAGGCACATACACACACACACACACACACAGGCACACACACACACAGGCACACACACACACAGGCACACACACAAACAAAGGCATATACACACACAGGCACATACAAACACACACATCCATTTTTCAACATTTACCAAAATTGTGTACACATTTACACACATTCAACATTCAAACCCAAGGAACACACATCCAAAAAAAAGGGAGAATAGCAAAAGGAAAGCAGAGAGAAAGACGATTGACAGACAAGGAGAGATAAAAAGAAAAAAAGAAAGACGTTAAAAAGAGAAGCGCATTTTACGAACGAAGCAACACCAACAACTTGAGAATGATAATAAGGGTAGTGTGTATCGCTGACATAAAACACCAAAACAAACAATATAGAAGATGCAAAACCTCGACCTTTCAATCTTCCTGGGATGGGATCAACCACAGCACACAGACACAAAACAAACCTTTTCCAACCAAAGGTCGAAAGTATCAATACGGCGGCGTTATGGCGTAGGATTTGTGAAACACCATGCTCAGAGTTCAGCCATTTTGGGCAGTTTTTGTCCAATGTATTTTTGTGTATCAATAATGGATTAACCAGGTGTCAACGATGCAGTTAATCAAGCTGGTGAGGAAACACACTGAAACCATGTTGTCATGGAAACCGGCGGGCGGGAATAGGCAAGAGGACGCAGAAGACACAAAACGGGGCAGTAAACTGGATACAACCGCACGCAGCTGGGGAAAAACTACAGTTGGAAAACAAGTCTGAAAGCCACTTTATTTCTGAGAAAAAGATAGCTCAAGGAATTCTATATACATAATAATTAGTAATATGATCATTAAATAATTTGAAAGTATTTTTATTATTAGTCTTTTTATTATTATATTATTGCCTAAATGAAGAAAAAATAAATAAACATTGTATATTATATCAAAGTCGCAATGTGAAACTTGTAAACAACTTCAACTTTTGTTGATTTACGTAGACGTATCGGTTTTCGATGCTTATCAATAGTGATTTCAATAAAGTTATCAATAAGGGATACTCCCAGAACCCTTCCACTCAGCCACCCAGCCAGACGAGAGTGGACAGAACAGACAATCAGGGTGGAAATAACAGTTCTTTGTTTTTATGCATTCTGAAAGTCTCCCGTCTCTAACTTTATTGAATTACAAATAAATTAAAACGCTTTCAGGCTTATTACTTACAATGCTTAACCAGATGATATGTTATATTAGAGATTTGTATTTGTATGATTATTATTATTGGAATTACTACACTAGTATTACTATTAGTACCATTATTACTATAAACTACACATAATTTACACTTATTTTAAAACCAGTCAAAACCTCCTCTGGTCTATCCACATAAAGAATAACTTGTAACAATTTAATATGATCGATTGAGATAAGATTTTTTTAATTAAATTATGAGAAATAGTGAAGGAAGAAAAACAACCAGTAATTACATCCCACAGTGCAAGTTAGCACTGGCTTGTACCTGAGATGAATGATCAATATCTCTGACACACAGCTATAATCAGAGGTCTATGAAGGTAGTTTACCTCTATGGATGCAACAAGAGGACTGTATTGAGAACATGTCCTACAACATGTACAGTAACCATGGTGACTATGACAAGAGTCCTGATTGTGATTGGTAAAACTGATTAATAAGTAGGCTAGAGCTATCAACAATCAGCCTTGGTGCGAAATAATGTTGCTTTTTGGCAAA
>NC_136952.1:20199446-20284446 GCF_949987615.1 Pollachius pollachius | reverse complement strand
TGATTGATTATGAACTAATAATATGAATAATCTGAATATAAAGATATTACCTATGAGGCTTGAAATCAATATATTTATGGTTAATGGTTTTAATAATTTAGGCATCAAGCAGTTGAGCTGTTTTTCATGTGCTTGTGTATAGAGCTAGTGCCTCTGTTCACTGGAGATGGGAGTCACAGTAACTCAGGATACTATCACAATACGATAGGAGGCCCGCAGCAACCACGCTATCCTGATGCAGCTTTATTCAATACACCACAGTCATCTACGTTACACCAGAATATCTTTGTGACTAGAAGAAGTATCAACTGGTTTTATGTAAACCTGGAGACATTTCAGGGATTATTCTGCTATCAACAAGCAAAACAAACGTGCTTTATGAAAACCTGGGATATCAGAAATCATGTTCTAAAGTTGTGCTAGAAGGTAATATGTGATGGATAAGGAAGAGTGAAGAATACAGAGCTGAGTGAACGGATTTTGGGTCTGTTTAGTGGCTTATTATTGAAAATCTGGTGTATGGAATGTATGGGTTATGCAAATTCAAAATAATACATCTTGGGAAGTTAATCTATTTTAGTCCCATTATTTTTTGAACAGGCTAGAAGGGAAGAAAAGTGTACATATACCAATGTAGGTATTCCTGGAAGATCACAAACATACATATGGTGAAGTCTTTTCAGGATGTGTTAAGCTTTCAATGCTCAAAAACTAGGGGTTATCTAAGATAATAATTCCCATAGTGCTGGCAGGAAACTGTTATTAAGTCCAGTTTGGGGTTACTTCTGTTGAAGAAGGCCTATTGTTTTTGCGGGTATTTGGGGTCTGAAAAGGTTTGAGAAACAAATATATAGATATTTCTATATAGGGTCAATCATAATACAAAGCTTTGGCTATGGCCCACACAGAAAATAAATAAAAACTGGTCGTACACAGTAAGAGTAAACCTTTATCATAAACGTAAATGTAATCATTTGATTCCTCTTGCGTAGATTCAAGATGGGTGGTTTGGTAATGCCAGGGAAGTGCCAGAAGATTAGGAAAGATGGCTCACTGGCTTAATTCTAATACAGTCTACAACTAGGCGTAGGTCAAAGTCACATCATAGTTTCAGCAGCACCACATGGATGTGGCAAACGTAGGGCAAATGACCAAAATGGCTTGCGTTCGCCCAGCTTATTACATATTATCAGTTTATCATCTTCTGTATGGTAACCACTGGCTGGCACATTGTTGTGACTGCAGGGGAATATTTCATTTTCGCTACCAACTTGTTAAATATTTTATACAATGATAACTTTACATAATGATGACATAGTGTGATATATGAATGGTCTTGGCAATATCCCGTAAAGAAAACAGAGATGGATATGACCCAGACGTAAACAAGTAAACACTGAGTGGTCTATCCTATTCACCATTAGAAGGTGTGTATTCTGCAAACTATTTAATTAGGCTTTATAGACGGAAGGAAAGGACGATGTAGTACTTCACATAAGCCTGACTTCAGACAACTCCAAATCTGGATGCTTTAGGACTAGGATTACCTGGGTTCAATCAACCAGTATGTTTCCAATAGTCAGTCGATGCACTTATCTGTCCATTCTGAATCATGTTTTGTGTTTACTTAAATCCCTAATGTATCCACACACACAATAAACCCATAGCCAATAAGAAGAACACAAACAAAGTTTCTCAGAAGCAACAAGGTGATAAAATCCTGTAAGCTAAAACAAAGACCCCTTGTTACGCCGCCGTCTGAACTCTGTTCAACTGAAGCTGGTTGTGAGATCGCCATGCAAACAGGGAGGTTAACTCCATCTAAACAGGCGGGAACCAGCTAACCCTAACCCCTTGTTACGCCGCCGTCTGAACTCTGTTCAACTGAAGCTGGTTGTGAGATCGCCATGCAAACAGGGAGGTTAACTCCATCTAAACAGGCGGGAACCAGCTAACCCTAACCCCTTGTTACGCCGCCGTCTGAACTCTGTTCAACTGAAGCTGGTTGTGAGATCGCCATGCAAACAGGGAGGTTCTAAACAGGCGGGAACCAGCTCCAGACGTGACAACATGCAGTCTAGATGGACTCGTCAGCCTGAACCGTGAAGGTTCATTAAGCATGGAGGTTCATTCAGACACAGCCTGAGGTGATTGTGAGCGAGCTTTGGGCTACTGCATCACATTACTTTTTAAATCAAGACACAATCATGGATAATATCAAACCAAAAGTTGTTTAATACCACCAAGACCAAATACTGGATCAGACAATGCACAGGCTAGGGGGTACATTTATAAATGAATGTATAGTGGTAAGCCCCCAGCTCCCTTCCCTAACTCTCCAGGCCACAAGGTGCACCACTGAGTCTGTCTAGGCCATGATGTAGATGGCCCCTTTGACGCTTAGTGCAGACAATACTAGTAGGTAGACTTTAAAGGTGCAGGAACAATCATGAGGTGAAGACCTGAGATGATTAATGTTTATGAAGAAAATGCTCAAACAGACTGTTAGACATTTGGCATGGTTGAAAGAAGTGAATCATCATTTGATAGTGATAACTACCCCTTTGAATGGATTGTGTCATTTCATCTATAGAATTAACTTTTGTGCACATACATATCTCATTTGGCAAACACTGCAATGATTCCAAGTTGATTCAAGCCACATGGACCACCATGTTAAAATAGGGAGGACTTCATGAGCTGGATACACCGGACTGTGCTGTACCCTACCTGATCCTTCCTCTGTCACCATGCCCAGTCCCTCTGCCTTGTTCTGCCTCTCGAACGCATTCAGGTCCAGAACGCTGAAACAAACCACAAAGTCTGAGAATCTCACTCTCTGTTCACATCTTCACCTGACAAGTTGCTGACACAAACAGCCATCAAGAGAAGAAAAGCTACGATCCTGTTGTGGTGTAACTGTCATTCCTTTTGAATGAGCCACCATTGTGAATGCACAGCAAATCTGTACAAAGTAAATCAAAGGGTGTTCCCCTCACATGAACAGTTTTTTGGCACATTTAGGGCAAATCATCACTTTCATGTTTTGTGTGGTCGGATAGGGCCTGAAACAATGTAATTTACGCTTGATTTGATCAGAGGAAGATCCATTGGGAAAGAGTGGGGATTGATTAGGTGTAATTTAACAAAAATATCAACATGATATTGTAGTTCTTTGGTAGAAAATGATTGGTCTCTGATACAGATTATTATAGATTTAACGAGATTGTGAACTAGAAAGATATATAGGCTGTTCTTAGAAAATTAGAATTTAGTGTTTTTAGCGAGGAACTTCAACATCCCAACGAAGGGACAATGGCACAAAGTGTGTGTGGATGCTTGGAACTCCGTCTGGGCAACAGTGGATTGTTGATAGCCATGTCTAAGAGAAGGTCAAGCCTCTCTGATATTTGCTGAGCTCCACACATCTACACACTCTCAGTAGCTCTACTAAATGTTAAAGTATAGCGCTACAGTTTGTGGCACGTTTCATATGCAACATCCCTCTTTATAATGCTCATAAATGACGGTACTAGATACAAAAATAAAAGTAAAAAATGGTGTGGGACGTAGCCATGGGGGTAAAACGTACCCTCTCCTCCCTTGAACTTTAAGCCGGAAATAAATCTTTCTAAATCTCAGCACAACTTCGAACCAGATTTAATGGGGTGACATTTTTGCACCCAAGGCTGGAAAACACTTTATGGATCTGCCCACGCATCTCTAGAACAAAAGTCAACGCTCTTCTGCCTCTCTCTAAAGGAACTTGCCTTGGGAAGAAACAAAGGGCATCTCAACTGGTACCATGGAACAGGCTCGCGTCCGCTTTGAAGCCTTTGACATAGCTGGTAGGCTACGCTATTTAGGTAGAAGTTACACTGGAAGAACTATTCTTCTGTAACTCTGCTGTCACTCTAGGCTGACAGCAGTCACCTGGTGTGGCTAGCACTATGTTGCTGTGTAGTTTAAGGTGAAACTTAAAAGTAGATCAGAAGACAAAGCGATGTGGGTTCCATGCCCACATAGTCGTTTAAGGCCAGACCCATGAAAGGGGCCAAGGTGATTGGTTTTTTTTGTATTATCTCCTTGGTTCATAAGTCTGGAGACTTTATTCTCTTTGAGGTGAATGCAGTACCAGGTTAACTGTAGTCATTACGTATCAGGGATCATCAAACCATATCAGCAGGTGGTTTGGGACAGAGTCTGACCGATACACAGATAAAAGGGTGGGGGGGATAGTACACATAAAAGTCCTGTTTCTCATTCTCTTATTCAGATTCACTCTTCTTCCGTTTCTTTCAGCCAGTGATGCATGTATAATGCAGACCAACAGGGGAATATAATTCTGATTCCTGTAGTTCTTCAGCATTCTTGGATGGATGAGAGTCAATGAGAGTCAATACGTTTCATACTGAGGATTAAGGGCTCCTTCAGTTTTACATGTAGCCACTAAGACATGTGTTTGCTGCGGTCAATCGGTGAACAGCGTACCTGCAGGACTGCATGAGGCCGGCCAGACCCTGGAAGAATCCCACATCCTTTTTGTCTCTCAGATAGTCAAGCATTTTCTGTCAAGAGAGTAAGGGAACAAAACAAGAAATAGCCCGATCAGAAAGGTACATTCTCTCTTTTATCATACATTGCCTGAGCCTAATACTAAGAACATGACAAGAACCACATCCAGGACAGGGAGAATAGATAAATATTGACAAGGGAACATCTGAAACCTGCAGTGTGTGAGTCCCTCCCTATCGCCACTTGCTCTGATCTCCCTCCCTCTCTCTTGCCGATACACACACATTTAGAGCAGCCCATTCCAATGTTTCATTGGGGGAAGAGAAGGCCTGGGAACAAGGTTCAGGTACCTGCTGCACGGTGGAGTTCCCCCCGTTGAGGACTGCTATCCCCAGCTTCAGAGTGGACGCCACCATCGGGCCCATCTCACCTAGGATCAGACAGACATGAGGCTACTGCATTGATGCCTGATGGGAAATCTGTCTGCTCTAGCAGGAAGTACTGGACAGGAGTAGACGTTACAAAGAGATAAACATTGGTTTGAAATACAAAAATGCAAAAATAGATTAGCTACTTCTAAAGCCCAAAGCACATAGGATAGGTCATGTCAGCCCATGACCCAGGACATCATTGGGTAGTGTTTGTTGTTGATGGCTGTTTTAGGCTGCCTCACCTGGCCCGACTGATTCGACTCTGGGGCTGGGTGAGGCTGCACACATTCGTTCATATGGCAATCAATTCACACAGGATAAACCAGCCATCCCCACACAATGCAATAAACTCTCCAACATAGCACTGGCATCGTGCTAAGCTATTAGAACAGCAGCCAGCAATAGCGGCGGGGCTAGAGATCCAATGCATAATACCTCCATTCATTGCCTTTAGCATAAATTAGTTGACCTTGCAATTTTTATTCGAGTACAATCGACTCAACATTCTGTGACCATGAGCTATAATGAGCAAAACTGGCATTCAAACCCAGCATTTCATTTTGCCAGCCTGACATTTAAAGATTTGGGCAGATATCATTCAGATATCGCTAAATCGCAACACATTTCAATAACAAGTCGCATTAATGCCCAGATGGATATTGGATATTGCTCTTGCAGAATTATACTCGATAAGCTAATTTGACATGCCAGATGAGATCCCAGAGCCCCTCCTGACATGGTTTCACAGATCCAATTGATACTAGATGATGGCTGCATATACACCTGGAGTTGTATGTGTTTTGGTTTAAGCCTAATCATGTCCGAATGGCCTAAACCCATGAAGGCCAGGTGTGAAGGGGTCTGGAGCTCATCACAGCATCGGCAGGTTGGAGCAGACCTTTGCTGGCGCTGATGGTCTGCAGCACCATCTCAGCTGCTCCCCGGTCGTGGAGCCGAGCCTGCTGGTAGAGCAGCTTCTGTTTCTCCATCTCCTTCTCCTGTTGTTGGGAGAGCCATCATGATGGAGAAAGTGTTCTCACAACTCATTTCATCACATTAAAAGTCACACCAACAGATCGGTTGCACAGCTATTTCCAGGGGACTACCAGTTACATCCACATTGACAGTGCTATGACGTGGTATAACCGAATGTGATTGTGAGTGAATGTAGACATTGTAATTTGAATCCCTCTTCAAATTTAAAATGTTTGGGAGACTGCGATGGAAAGAGATGCTTTCTGCTTCAGGCTGGAATGTTTGCAGGAGATGCAGACAACGGTTCATCCGTATGTCTAGATAAGCTAGCCCTAAGCTCTTATCCAGACACTATAGCTTGCAGTAGCGTCAAGTCAGCTGCTTAACTCAGCCATTGCCGGTCGTCAGCCAATATGAGGCAAGAGGACATCTTCTGCAAATGTTTGAACGTATGACTGTAATCCTTCAATGCAATCACTTCAATGATAACAATGAAACGCTAAATGTAAAAATGTAACTGAAATCTTGTAAAACACACCCCACATTTCAGTGCAAATGTATATCAAGTTGCTAAAAGAAAATAATGTTTAACGGGAACAGATACCGTACCTCAAAGCTTTTCACTTCATCTCCATCCTCCTCCACCTCATCGTGACAGCTCTGAGGGCGGAGAAGGAGCAGGGAATGAGGTCGGCCATGAAAGGGGCTCCCAGTAAAGCTACGTTTACATTCATCAATACAAGAAATAGCAAATAATAACAAGTCATTTGGGGGAATTTAACTGGGCCTTACCTTGGCCATTATGTCGGCGTAGGCCATGTAGAGATTGTCTTCATCTAGTTTGCTGCAATAGAAATTAAACAAACAGTTTGGTTCAAGGTCTTTCATGGTGACGTACTTGCTTACATCTCAATTTCTACCCTTGTCCAAACTACAATTTATACTCTTTTAGGGTGTGTTCTCCAAGCCAATGCTTGTGTGTTCATATCCCACTTCCATCTCTCAAGCCCAGTCCAGATTTACGATGAGAGCAAATCGATTCCGGACGCTGCAGAGAACCTTGCAGCAGTATGAACTGGTCATCTGTCTCCAGAAATTAACATTGTTGCAGAATGTAGTTTTACACAGTGTTGACTATCTACCGCGGCATTGTTTGCAACCAGTCGTCCGTTGCTAGTTGTCTATTTGCAAATCTTGTATCTGAACTGTGCTCTTCTGTCTGTGTCACCGGCCGCTCATCTAGAGCAGGGTACCATTTCTCAGTGAGAGCGGTTCGCTCATGAGGAGCGGCGTACCATTTCTCAGTGAGAGCGGTTCGCTCATGAGGAGCGGCGTACCATTTCTCCGTGAGAGCGGTTCGCTCATGAGGAGCGGCGTACCATTTCTCCGTGAGAGCGGTTCGCTCATGAGGAGCGGCGTACCATTTCTCAGTGAGAGCGGTTCGCTCATGAGGAGCGGCGTACCATTTCTCCGTGAGAGCGGTTCGCTCATGAGGAGCGGCGTACCATTTCTCCGTGAGAGCGGTTCGCTCATGAGGAGCGGCGTACCATTTCTCCGTGAGAGCGGTTCGCTCATGAGGAGCGGCGTACCATTTCTCAGTGAGAGCGGTTCGCTCATGAGGAGCGGCGTACCATTTCTCAGTGAGAGCGGTTCGCTCATGAGGAGCGGCGTACCATTTCTCAGTGAGAGCGGTTCGCTCATGAGGAGCGGCGTACCATTTCTCAGTGAGAGCGGTTGGCTCATGAGGAGCGGCGTACCATTTCTCCGTGAGAGCGGTTCGCTCATGAGGAGCGGCGTACCATTTCTCAGTGAGAGCGGTTCGCTCATGAGGAGCGGCGTACCATTTCTCCGTGAGAGCGGTTCGCTCATGAGGAGCGGCGTACCATTTCTCAGTGAGAGCGGTTCGCTCATGAGGAGCGGCGTACCATTTCTCCGTGAGAGCGGTTCGCTCATGAGGAGCGGCGTACCATTTCTCAGTGAGAGCGGTTCGCTCATGAGGAGCGGCGTACCATTTCTCAGTGAGAGCGGTTCGCTCATGAGGAGCGGCGTACCATTTCTCAGTGAGAGCGGTTCGCTCATGAGGAGCGGCGTACCATTTCTCAGTGAGAGCGGTTCGCTCATGAGGAGCGGCGTACCATTTCTCCGTGAGAGCGGTTCGCTCATGAGGAGCGGCGTACCATTTCTCAGTGAGAGCGGTTCGCTCATGAGGAGCGGCGTACCATTTCTCCGTGAGAGCGGTTCGCTCATGAGGAGCGGCGTACCATTTCTCCGTGAGAGCGGTTCGCTCATGAGGAGCGGCGTACCATTTCTCCGTGAGAGCGGTTCGGCTGAACAGCTGAATGAGTTGATGCAGGGGGTCAATGTGCTTCAGACTGTCTTCCTCTTCGGCTGGCTCGTCCTCGCCAGATTTCTGTACAGTCATGCACAAAAAAACATATATAAATACAGGAAGACGCTTCAAATAGGAACATTAACTATCGATACATCTAAAGAGCAACATTGCATTAAGACATGACAGAGCACTGGAAAACTGAGGCTGTGTCTTGGCTGGATGAAATTCTGCCCGACCACGACGCTTTGACCCTGAAACTGAATCATCTCCTAATTTATACGGCTAACTGCTAACTAGTGAGAACATATGCTTTTTATAAATTCCCAGGGCAATGTAATTAAACTTTGTTGGGGAGACATTGTGGCGTTTTGAGGAGACACTTACAGCCAGGTCCTCGATGAGCTTGTCTTCAAAGTAGTGGTCTTCTGCCTCAATCCAGGACTTCTCGTAGCCTTGAAGAAAAAGGTTGACAGCTCTGTGTCTGAGGAGGACGAAAGGGGAGAGAAAGAGGCCTTTACATCTTCCCAGCTTTCATCAAATTGTATACGTATTGTCACAAAAATATAAATATGACAGGAAAGGTGCTGTATAAAAGCAGTTCTTATGTGAATACCTGGGCAGGTTGTACAGGGGAGCCATCCTGAAGCAGGCCACCACGGCCCTCTTCCTCTGCTTGGACAGCAGCTTGTGCCAAACAGCCTTCTTACTGCGCTGGGGGTGCTCCACCTGCAGGACAGGGACAGGTGAACCACCGTGTTAACATGGGAGTATCGGGAGTCCAGGCTCTGTGAGGCTGTTCTGTGGGGTAGACCATTTCTCTGAAATCAAAGTATGTCCGGTTGTGGACATTTGGCAAAGCAGGAAGTTAAACAGGTCTTAAAGGAATACATTTTCCTGGAGACTATTTCCAGATTTTTTAGATTTGTCCATTATTGAGCGAGAACGCAGTAGCTGTAATCAGCAAAACGGAGAGAGAACACAGAGAATTAAAACTGGTGTCTTTCCCTTCGCTTGACCTGGTTGGGTTGTTATTGTGTCCTGCCAAGTCTCACTCAATGAGAGTTAAGTTGTGTTGTTTCAGGAACGGTTGAAACATGAGTCAGAGCTGGAGAGTGTTGAGTTCGTTGTGTTGGACTACAGAAAGCCTAATTAAAATCTAAAAGATTCAGGCGAGGGAGAGTTAAGGCTGTAATGAATTGGGATATATACTGCAAAAACCCAACACGTGTTTTTGGGGCAGACTCAATTTGACACAGTAACAAACAGACCGTGATCAAGCAAAGGTAAAGGAATAAGTTTTATTTCACTGGAAGGATCCAAATTGGTGAAGAGTTTTCCTTAAGATTTTTCCAAATAATCTGTTAACCCGTCTGGCTTACCATCATATCAGCAGATATCTTTCACTTGGAGATGTTGGATAAATGGTAAAATAATATGCAGGATGGAGTCTATGCTCTGTTTTATATATCAGACTTTGTCCTTAAGGGTTAGGTTACCCTACCAGGTAACCCTAACACCAGGTAACCCTACCAGGTAACCCTAACACCAGGTAACCCTAACACCAGGTAACCCTAACACCAGGTAACCCTAACACCAGGTAACCCTACCAGGTAACACTAACACCAGGTAACCCTAACACCAGGTAACCCTAACACCAGGTAACCCTAACAGGTAACCCTAACAGGTAACCCTAACAGGTAACCTTAACTACAGGTAACCCTAACTACAGGTAACCCTAACAGGTAACCCTAACAGGTAACCCTACCAGGTAATCCTAACACCAGGTAACCCTAACACCAGGTAACCCTAACTACAGGTAACCCTAACAGGTAACCCTAGCAGGTAACCCTAACAGGTAACCTTAACTACAGGTAACCCTAACAGGTAACCTTAACTACATGCAACCCTAACAGATAACCCTAACATGCAACCCTAACAGGTAACCCTAACAGGTAACCTTAACTACAGGTAACCCTAACAGGTAACCCTAACATGCAACCCTAACATGCAACCCTAACATGCAACCCTAACAGGTAACCAGGTAATACATTTCCTATTACCTGCACATATGTTTCTTCATCAAACGAAAGGATAGAATGCGTATGATAATGTTATATATATATAATAATGTGGGAAAAGATGCGTGTACAGACCTGGTCTAGGTGGAAGAGGACATGAGCGATGTCTAGTACCCTCTCCACAGTCTTCTCCGGATCAGAGGTCTCCTCGTTGCGGTTGGGAAGGTCTCGGTACAGGGCCATCTGCCATCGAATCGCTGGGTCTTCCAACTGGGAAACAAACAGAAGAAGATGTCTAGAGGTCTGAGTATGCAATGCAGTGGGAATGGGAAACGCTCTGTTCTGATGCCTAACCTGAGTATTTCTATAGCCCTCAATCCCAGTTACCGTCTTAAACAGCAGCACGTACACAACAGAAACAGGTGTCTGCAACATCAGACCGGGCCACTGGTCGCAGAGCTTTACATGTTGCTCAAATCAAAGACCTCGGTTCAAAGCAACTGCCAATAGAAATGAAGTGGACCTCTGATTGGTGCATTGATGAGCGGGGCTACTATGCAACCTCACAGTAGCATGCTACAGCTCAGCTAGCTTACACTATGACTAATAAATGCTGACATCTTATAAGCGACGTCAACCTAAGCTTTGTCAAACCTAGAAAAAAAAAGATGGTTTCACCTTCCCTTGAAGATGTAGATTGCTTTTGATGATCTCCCGAACTTCATCTTCCGTGTCTTTCTGTTAATTAATCCAAAAACAATGAATGTAAGGATTTGGCCACATTATGGGGAATGAGATTCAGGCAAGCAATACGTGTTTAAAGGAGACATATTATGGTGTTTTCCCAACAAGTAAACATAGTATTTGAGTTCCAGAAAACAAGTTTTTGAAGCTGATTGTTGCAAAAAGCTTTTAGTAAAAAATATCTCGCCTACCGCTATTCCCATCTAATTCATTCCCTTCAGAATGCGCTGTTTCTGGTGTCTGTAGCTTTAATGTAAATGAGCTGCTGCCCATTGACCAATGAGCTGTCAGACTGAACCACAGCATGGAGGAGAAGGGATTGTTGCCGTTTGCGGACTCCTGGAGCTCTATATCTATATAATATAATATAATAATAATAATAATAATAATAATAATAATTATAATAATAATAATAATAATATAATAATAATAATATAATATATGGGTATTTATATAATATTATATCTAATATCACGGCCAAGAGCTATGTGCGCCTCGGATGATATAATGAATCATAAAGACTGCGTCTGACGTCTCTGGTACTTCCACAACAAGTAAAGACTCGTAGTGGGGGATATCTCGGCCATGGTTGAGAAGAATTGGGGGGAAGGAACTTTGGCCTTGACTCTCTGAAGTCCATGAACCGCGACATGGAGGTGAAAGGGATTGTCCTACCGAGCTGAGCTGCCAGACGGGCAGAGACAAGCAGCTCCCCCCGCCGGAGCTGCTCGTCCGCTGGTCCACAAAATCTTAGCTATGCTCTGATTGGAGGGGAGTGGGGAAGTGGGAGGTAATGTTCAAGTGTGCCCCCTTCCTACGTAGGACGGGGCGCCAGGACTGACTGGACTGACTCGCTCGTTTGGTAACTGTAGGCGGGGTACTTTCAGAAATGCATACCTCACTCAAAAAATCATGTACAGACTTTTTTTTAAAGTTTGTATGCGTGTGGGAGCACCAGACACCCAAAACAACACCCAAATCCCAGGATAAGTGGTGTTTTCATAATATGTCCCCTTTAAACAACAAATAAAGCAAGTGTGTTGTAGACCGGTGCTCGCTTAAAATGCTAATGCTAAGTATAGAAGATTTTTTACTTTTACCAATAGCAATACCGTATTCCCCAGTTCATTCATTTATTTTCATCTGATAAAGAAGTGGCTTCAGGGTTGACTTTAGGAACCAGGTTCTAGCCACCAGCCGCGGGGGGAAGCACCTGAGTGAAGCGGTTCTTAGCCAACGATATGAGCTCCTGGTCTCCTGGAGCGCAGATGTTCAGCCCCACTGGGAGCATACGCTTCAGCGTGGCCACAATCAGGCTGGTCTGCATGGTGTAGCGGTCCCCTTTCCTCTTCAGCTTCTTCCTCTCCTGGTCCGAAATGGCACCCTGGGGAGAGAGAGAGAGATGTTGACCACCTTTGAAAACGCGCCCGTCCGTTGGACATGAACTGAAGGGTAGCTACACCCCTTGAATTTTTGAGAGATTTTGTAATGGCTGTAATTATAATTAGATGCAGATCCGTTTCTATATTTTAAGCAGATCATCTTGAAGCAGGTGCTCCAGACATCCAGCCTCCCAAGGCCAGAACCGATTCACGCCCCTAATCAGATCTCTCATTTCTAACCGTTGCATACGCGCTAAACGCGGCCCTAGAGGCGTACGCCGCCGCCCACCGAGGTTCCTGATCTACCAATACAAACGTGTGTTCTTGGTAACGAGAGCCGCGGTCCGGGAAGTGTTTTTTGAGGGCCGTCGTCAGTCCGCCTGATTCGGCAGCGCTCAGAGGACTAAAGCCAGCTGGACTCCACATCCAGAGGATGTGTGTTTCGGCCATGTTCCCAAACGGAACACTGCTCAGTAGAAACGTCTTCTTTTCAAATCAAAATTCCAAAGCAGCATTCATTTGATATTAATTAGGACATTTCCAAAAAGGCCTTGTGGGTGTTAACTGCATCTACAGTACTTGCTGGGTTTTGGGATTGTCCTGTGTTTGAGATATTCTGATATGATCTTCTGATCTTCTAATTCCTGGAGGCCGAGCTGTCCTGAGGTTTAGGATGGCTTGGCGTGTGCTAATGACATCTCTAAATCATCTCTTGATATTGTCTCACCTTCGACATCTTAGACTTGGTATCGGTGATGAGGAAGGACATGTTGTTGATCTCATTTTGGACCACAAAGTTCTGCTCTTCCCTCTTGAAGTTCTGCACAAGAAGCAAGAATTATACTCACTACACTATAACAATATTAAATCAGTCCTGAAACACATCTCCAGCATGTATGAAAATGCCTCACTCTATTTGAAGCTCATTACAAATATGAGGTATAAAGGGATTTATTCATGTTTAATATATATCTTTGAGTCCCATAAGGATTATGGTGCTGCCCAGGGCTGTATTTGGAGTGTGGAGTTTGTGTTTGCTGGTATAAATTCTGCTTCAGAACAGGAGATTAACAGTGAAGTAAAGGATTCAGGTGATGCGGGCAGTGAGGGGTTAGAGGTCAGCTGGTGATCTTTACATGCGACTTGGCCCAGAAGATGAAGACTTCGGCGACCATGCGGAACAGCTCCTCTGCCTCTGGGTTTGGTTCCTTCAGCCACTTCGCTCTGGGAAAAGGTACAATTCACCTCCAGTTGACACCTCTTATACCACTTGTGTTAACTGTTTAACACTTTATTACGCCAATAATCTGAAACAAGCAATACCTGCTGGGTTACTGTTTTCAGAACACTCAGATTTTAAGTATGGTATTAATCCAACAATATTATATTGTACGGGGAAAAAAGGTGATTAAAACGGACGGAGGATGATCGGTGGCAAAGGTTTTTCTGAGTTGTTTCTTTAAAAAAATGACAAAAAAAAATGTAAGCCTTTCAAAAGTGTATCAAAGTCTGAACATGACACAAGAGAAGGTAGCCTGCCTGTTGTAATCGACAAAGCGAATGAGGAGGGGGTAGAAGGCATACAGGTCCCGGACCAGGATGGTGAACTCATCCAACACCAGCAGCTCTGCCTCCGACATGTCCCCTCTGCCCTCAGCTTTGGTCTGCTCCTCGTCCATGAGGACCACAGCCGCTTTCTAGTCAAAACCGTTAGAGAGACCCCATGATGAGGTTACACTACGCCCATAGTTAGATACACTTTCTGGGGAGAACAGTTACAGAGAGCCCATGCCAAGGTTACACTTCGCCCATAGTTAAATACCCTTTCTGGGGAGAACCGTGACGAGTTACAACTACCATGACATGACAGAGTATAGTAAGATACACTTTCTGATGATGAACCTGAGAGAACCCATGAGGAGAGCCCAGAGTAAGATACACTTTCTGGAGATAAACTTGAGAGAACCCATATGGACAGCCCATAGTTTGATACACTTTCCGGAGATAAACGGGAGAGAATCCATGACAGGGTGGCCCATAGTCACAGATACACTTTCTGGAGATAAACGGCCCCGTGACCAGTTAACACTACGCCTATAGTTACAGATACAGTCTGTCAAGGAGCAGACTGGGGTCAGCCTGTCTGCAGCAGAGCAGCATCTATACACACCATGATCTGTGGCACAGAAACATTTAGTTGTACGTCAACTAATTGGATTTTTTTTTAAAACACTGCTCTTTGCTGCATTTTATTTAATGAAACCCACACAATTATTACACATTATTATAAGGGACAGACTCAGAACTATGTTTTCATATTTTGGTATGATAAATGAAAAGAAAGCTCACTTTTTTGAGTTTTTCCATCAGAGGCAGGAAGTGGGTCTTGAGAAGCTGAGCATTAGCCTTACTGATGATTGGCTGAGAAAATACTTCAGAGTAAAGAGAGATAAGAAGAGAGAGAGACAGGAAAATTGTTGATGAATAAACATCTGGGTTGGGATTGTTGCAACCATGATTCCCACAAGCAGGGACCAGATCATTTGTTTCTGTTGGTTTCAGAGTAATGTTGTCTGATATAGAGTCATGTTTTCTGATGTTATCATGTTGCCTAGACTAGAGTCATGTTTTCTGACCTGGTCATGTTGTCTATTCTAGAGTCATGTTGTCTGATCTAGGGTCAAGTTTCTGATCCAGAGTCACATCTGATCTAGAGTAATGAAGACTGATCTGGTCATGTTATCTAATCTAGAGTCATATTATCTCATCTAGACAAATGTTGTCAGATATAGTCATGTTGTCCCCTCTAGAGTCATTTTCTCTAGTCTTGAGTCATGTTGTCTGATATAGGCATTGTCATATCCAGAATATCTTCTGATCTGGAGTCCTATCTTATCTAGTCATGCTGTCTGATCTAGAGTCATGCTGTCTGATCTATAGTCATGGTATCTTATCTAGAGTCATGGTATCTTATCTAGAGTCATGGTATCTTACCTAGAGTCATGGTATCTGATCTAGAGTCATGGTATCTTACCTAGAGTCATGGTATCTTATCTAGAGTCATGGTATCTGATCTAGAGTCATGGTATCTGATCTAGAGTCATGGTATCTTACCTAGAGTCGTGCTATCTGATCTAGAGTCATGGTATCTGATCTAGAGTCATGGTATCTGATCTAGAGTCATGGTATCTTACCTAGAGTCGTGCTATCTGATCTAGAGTCATGGTATCTGATCTAGAGTCATGGTATCTTATCTAGAGTCATGGTATCTTACCTAGAGTCATGCTATCTGATCTAGAGTCATGGTATCTTACCTAGAGTCATGGTATCTTACCTAGAGTCATGGTATCTGATCTAGAGTCATGGTATCTTATCTAGAGTCATGGTATCTGATCTAGAGTCATGGTATCTTATATAGAGTCATGGTATCTTACCTAGAGTCATGCTATCTGATCTAGAGTCATGGTATCTTAGCTAGAGTCATGCTATCTGATCTAGAGTCATGGTATCTTATCTAGAGTCATGGTATCTTACCTAGAGTCATGCTATCTGATCTAGAGTCATGGTATCTTACCTAGAGTCATGGTATCTTACCTAGAGTCATGCTGTCTGATCTATAGTCATGGTATCTTATCTAGAGTCATGGTATCTCATCTAGAGTCATGGTATCTTACCTAGAGTCATGGTATCTGATCTAGAGTCATGGTATCTTACCTAGAGTCATGGTATCTTATCTAGAGTCATGGTATCTGATCTAGAGTCATGGTATCTGATCTAGAGTCATGGTATCTTACCTAGAGTCGTGCTATCTGATCTAGAGTCATGGTATCTGATCTAGAGTCATGGTATCTGATCTAGAGTCATGGTATCTTACCTAGAGTCGTGCTATCTGATCTAGAGTCATGGTATCTGATCTAGAGTCATGGTATCTTATCTAGAGTCATGGTATCTTACCTAGAGTCATGCTATCTGATCTAGAGTCATGGTATCTTACCTAGAGTCATGGTATCTTACCTAGAGTCATGGTATCTGATCTAGAGTCATGGTATCTTATCTAGAGTCATGGTATCTGATCTAGAGTCATGGTATCTTATCTAGAGTCATGGTATCTTACCTAGAGTCATGCTATCTGATCTAGAGTCATGGTATCTTAGCTAGAGTCATGCTATCTGATCTAGAGTCATGGTATCTTATCTAGAGTCATGGTATCTTACCTAGAGTCATGCTATCTGATCTAGAGTCATGGTATCTTACCTAGAGTCATGGTATCTTACCTAGAGTCATGGTATCTGATCTAGAGTCATGGTATCTTACCTAGAGTCATGGTATCTGATCTAGAGTCATGGTATCTTATCTAGAGTCATGGTATCTGATCTAGAGTCATGGTATCTTATCTAGAGTCATGGTATCTGATCTAGAGTCATGGTATCTTATCTAGAGTCATGGTATCTGATCTAGAGTCATGGTATCTTATCTAGAGTCGTGCTATCTGATCTAGAGTCATGGTATCTTACCTAGAGTCATGCTATCTGATCTAGAGTCATGGTATCTGATCTAGAGTCATGGTATCTTACCTAGAGTCGTGCTATCTGATCTAGAGTCATGGTATCTGATCTAGAGTCATGGTATCTTATCTAGAGTCATGGTATCTTACCTAGAGTCATGCTATCTGATCTAGAGTCATGGTATCTTACCTAGAGTCATGGTATCTTACCTAGAGTCATGGTATCTGATCTAGAGTCATGGTATCTTATCTAGAGTCATGGTATCTGATCTAGAGTCATGGTATCTTATCTAGAGTCATGGTATCTTACCTAGAGTCATGCTATCTGATCTAGAGTCATGGTATCTTAGCTAGAGTCATGCTATCTGATCTAGAGTCATGGTATCTTATCTAGAGTCATGGTATCTTACCTAGAGTCATGCTATCTGATCTAGAGTCATGGTATCTTACCTAGAGTCATGGTATCTTACCTAGAGTCATGGTATCTGATCTAGAGTCATGGTATCTTACCTAGAGTCATGGTATCTGATCTAGAGTCATGGTATCTTATCTAGAGTCATGGTATCTGATCTAGAGTCATGGTATCTTATCTAGAGTCATGGTATCTGATCTAGAGTCATGGTATCTTATCTAGAGTCATGGTATCTGATCTAGAGTCATGGTATCTTATCTAGAGTCATGGTATCTGATCTAGAGTCATGGTATCTTACCTAGAGTCGTGCTATCTGATCTAGAGTCATGGTATCTTACCTAGAGTCATGCTATCTGATCTAGAGTCAGTGACTCCTAGATGTTTCGCATTACCTGCCAGTCTCTTCATCCAGGTGCCCTCGTCGATGCCCAGGTTGTTGTAGATGATCTTCAGGATGTTTCCCAGGAGGGCGTTCATGTGTTCCCACCTCAGAGAGGTGCAGCAGCGGTCGGTGCTCTCCGGGTTGTTCTCTGGACCGTATTCCCACCAGTGGGACATGTAGCTGCACAGCATGGGCAGCACCACCTGCAGGAGGAGCAACAGCAGGGGGACAAGGATCACAATACTGCACAACTCATACCCGCAAAGCACATGTGTTCATTCCATCAAAAGTAACCTTTAAAGCACTGTAATAGTTGCAATAGTTGCCTGGATTCAGAATGACTTTGCTGATTTTGATGATGCACACGTAATGCCTCAACTGTGGAAGTTGATTGTGCTCATAAAGCTCCACATCAAATCCAGTTGTAGTAGTCACACAGCTGTGTACTGTGAGTCTGTGGTTGGGTTAGTGCTCCTGTCTCGTTTCTGTGGGGAACAGCTTCCTCCACCTGTCTTGCAGCACAGTAGTCCCAGTGATGTAGGGTTGGTAGCACTGTAAGGTTATTGTTTATGTTCTCCAACAGCAGCCTCTCTCTCCTGGTTCACAGAGTGTTGGAGAAATGGCTTCATAGATGTTTATCACACACCATATGAGTAGCACCTCCAGGAAACTCTTCAGTCTTACTATACACGTCTTCTGCAAGTTGGCTGGTTCAGTAATAACGGCACTTGGCACTTGGCCAGAGTATTAGAGGCCATTGTAATGGGAAAATAATATTTTCACACTCTGTTTCCCTAACTGCTATTTGTTGGTATGTGCCCTTTTTTTGTGGCTCCAACTCAGAATGCACAAAAACGTCGCCCTCCAATACACACATTAGGGTTTCCATCTATTATTGACTTACATCTGGTTAACCAATGCCATAGTTTTATTGGGGAGCAGAGCCGTTCTCAGCGTCCTGAGACCACTCTGTATAAGAAGTCCTTGCTTTTGCCAATGCATTGGACTTCTCCTTGCGAAGCAAATAGAGAGACGCAGGCTGAACTCCCAACCCCCACTTTTTTTTTCCTTCGGCGTGATTTACAGACAGTTCAATAAACAGTTCATTTTTTTTAAATTGAGATATTGTAACATTTGTTATCATCATTGTTTCATTTTCATGATGTTAATTGAGGGAGGCTTAGCCTGGAAATCCAGACCCACATCTAGAAAACTGTAGGGTCTGGCAACGAGTAATGAAAATGGCCCAACTCGAGGGGCCGCACCAAGCATGCATTTGAAAATATCAGAAGAATACAAGGGGTGACGTATCCAGGCCAGTGGAGCTAACCAATAGATAAGACTCTTGCCGTATCCGGCCGGTAAAACAGCAATGCTTTTGGCCCGCCTATATTGATACATCACGAGTATACACAAGTATATTGCTCGTTCCCAGAGTGACTCGCTGAGCAAATTCAAATTGTGTTCTCGCGAGAACTCTGGACTTCCAGGGTATTATCAGCTCCAAATATTGGCTCAAGAAAATTGGTATGGGTTATCGGCTAAGGCTGATGAAAAAATATCGGTATCGGCCCTAAAAAAATCCATATCGGTCGATCCGAAATGTTGTTATATGTTTTATTACTTAAATGAATTAGCCTAATTGTTATTTTGGATGACTCTTTTTCTCTAACAGTTTAGACAGAAACGAATGACGTGGCCCAAAATTCCCACCACAGCTATTTAATATACATTACAGCAAAATGATAGCCATAAATCTTACCAACAGCACCTATAACTCAGTCTCTTAATTGAGTCCACATCTAGATGTTTTTTTATAATTAGGTATACAGTATGTACAACATGTGTCTGGAATGCATACATACATGCAGGGTGCGATTTGTGAAAAAACCAGAGGGGGGGATAATTTTGAGAAACATTTTAAAATGTTTCAAAATGAAGACGGACCCTGTGTATTTTGGTTGTTAATTATTACGATGTAATGGTGAAAATACTTTGGGTGGGGGGGATAATTTTTATCCCCACCGAGGATAAAAATAATTCAGCAGAGGGTAGGACGTGTAAACCAGAGGGGGGGATAGTCCCCACCATCCCCACCGGCAAATCGCACCCTGCATACATGTACACACACACTGGGCATAGCAGTAATGGTCAGGGTCATCTGGCGGTATGGTTTACCTCCATGATGTGGGGCATCTGGGTGTACCTGATGCCCGACTCCGCCAGCGTCATGATCTCCTCAAGGGTCTTCTCCAGGGAGGGGATGAGAGGACAGGCCTCAAGCACCGGGGCTGGAAGCCCAAGAGCTGGGGAACACAGAGCAGTAGATCAGTATGAGCTATATGAGCAGACTGGAAGCCCAAGAGCTGGGGAACACAGAGCAGGCATGAGCAGTAGATCACAGAGCAGGCATGGGCAGTAGATCAGTATGAGCTGTATGATCAGACTGGAAGCCCAAGAGCTGGGGAACACAGAGCAGGCATGAGCAGTAGATCACAGAGCAGGCATGAGCAGTCAGTCAATTCTATGAGCAGTTTGGTATAAATTGTTGAAATGCCTCATGTATTGGGCAAATGGTTTGCTTCTGTCACCTCCCAGTACTCTGCTCTGAGAAAGGTCTGACGGGTGCTAGTGAGGGAAACGGTTCTCTTTGGTTCTCTCTCTATTCAACCCTCAGCCCCATCAGATCCAGGGGAGAAGCTCGAAAAGGCTTTCACTAAAGAATTGGAATGACCGTCTTAAGTTTTATAATATTAGTATTAATTCATATTTCAAACTAATTTTGTCGTGAAATTGAAGGGGAAATACTAACTATGGCCTAACTTCACTTCAAATGAAACCATAGCTTAGGTTTATATTATTTTCACATTGTTGTCACCAACACATATCTACGTGACACTGGCCATCAACTTAATGGCGGCATATGACACAATCTGTTGTTTCTATATATCGCTGATGAAAGGCATTTGTGTGTTACATCCACATAATATGCGTTTGTGCGTGTAAAACATGTCAAGTTGCTGTACTTATAGCCTATATGTGTGCATGGTTGACACATTTAGGCTGCAGCATGTATTCTAACAATTCCACATTTCTATGTATACAATGTTTCATTGAAGCTATCTGCATTCAATGAAATTGCATTCAATCAAGTCATGTGATTTCCACATGGCTTGATTGAACACATTTATTTCCACATTGCGATTGGCTGACCTGTCTGAGCCCCACTCAACCATTGGGGTCACTTAAGGTCCGTACCCTAAAGCAGTGGTTCCCAACCTTTTTTCCTTGAGGACCCCCCTGCCAGGGTCCAAGACAAGCAAGGCCCCCCAAACCCTAACTCCGACCCACATACACACAATAAAAGAATAGAGTGATTAATTACAAACTTTTATTTGCAAAAATAAACAGCAGTTGTAGGCTTTTGTTCTTATTCTCCTGCTTTTACACTGTATATAGACACATGGACTCTCACACACACACACACACACACACACACACACACACACACACACACACACAAAGTGTATAAAAATATGAACAGAACAGCTATAGAACACAGCTATACACGTTTATGTGTAATAATAACAGTAAACATCAATAACAGTAAACAAGTTATTCCTTACGTTTTTTTTACTCTGTGCCAGTAAATTAATTCATAAACTAATGGCTACCTTGGACTTGCATACCTTTGACCAGGGATGCGATGTCAGGTGTGATGGTTGTGACAGCCAGTCTAAAGTCCTGGTGGACATCAAGTCTGTTTCTGGCTCTTGTTTCTATTGTCACAAGGGCACTGAATGCTGTCTCAGACAGGTATGTAGTGCTAAATGGCAGAATAACCCTCCTTACTGCGTGTTTGGCCAGTCTGGGAGCAACAGCTTGTCCTTTGACAATCCAAAACTTTTTGAATCCGTTCTCCTGTAAGTATTGTTTTGCCACAGAGTCAGCCTGAAGATCACAAAGCTCATCTTCACAGCCGAGGTATTCCACATCCTTGAGGGTGAAAGTGTAGGGGTCCACTACCCACGCTTCCTTTGATAAGTACTCACTGATGTCTGCGAAGCGGCTTTGAATCTCCTCGCGTAGCAGGTTCAGGTGGCGGGTAAACTCGGTGCGTAAAGACGCACACACAGTGCCAGCAGACTGTTTCAGCAGCAGTGGAAAGTGATGTAATTCCCCGTTTGACATTTTTTGAACTCTGTAATCCAGTTTGCGCGAGAAAGCGTCCAGGGCGTCTTTGCACTGCATGACGTTTGATTCAGGTCCCTGCATTCGCTTGTTCGTCTCATTGTAGAGCGCGAACGTGTCCGCCAGGTACGCCGTTTTAATCCAAAACGCATCAGTCAGCTGTTCACACAGTGGTCGATTGTGATCTTGTAAGAATTCCTTAATTTTTTCTTGCAGTTCCATAAAACGCACAAGCACTTGTCCACGCGATAGCCAGCGCACCTCCGTATGTAGAAGAAGTGTTTGATGCGCTTCATCCTCGCACAGCTGGGCAAAGAGTCTCTTGTTTGTTGGGCGAGCTTTAATAAAGTTTACAACTTTAACAACAGTTGACAGGGTGTTACTAAGGTCTTCGGAAAGTTTTTTACTCGCCAGTGCTTGCCGATGTATCATGCAGTGGAAAATCACGCACCCTGGGACTTTTTCCTTCAGTCGGCTGTTAAACCCCTTGTTCTTTCCCATCATTGCTGCGGCTCCGTCAGTGCAACATGCAACCAGGTTTTCGTAGGGCAGATTGTTGGATGAGAGATATGAGTCCACAGCCAGAAATATATCCTGGCCGGTTGTTGTTGTTGATAGATTTGTAGACATAAGAATGTCTTGTTTCAAGTCCTCGCCATCAATATACTGCACATAAACAATGAGAACGGCCTCGTCTGACACGGTTGTTGTTTCGTCCAGCTGAATGGCAAAGTTAGCATTCCTCAGCTTCTCGTGGAGCTGGTTTTGGCAATCTGCAGCCATTTTATCAATTCTGTCTTTCACAGTGTTGTCCGAGAGTGGGACAGTTTTCACTTTATCAGCTGCTTGCGGTCCACACATCCTCTCTACAATTTTCAGGAGGGCGGGTTTGATTAGCTGCTCTCCAATATTGTGCGGCTTTTTAGCCTTCGCAATTAACAGTGAACAGTCAAATGACGCCTCCGTGGCTCTGTGTAAATCAGTACCTGCTTTTTCAAAAGCTTTTCTGATGTCCGTGGATCTTCTTGATAGTGCCAATTGCTTCTTTCTCTCAAAATATTCTCGACTTTCACCAATAGTCTCGGGGTGTTTGGTCTCCTGGTGTCGTTTCAGTTTGCATGGTTTCATGCTTTGATTAGCTAGCTTCTCGCCACAAATGACGCATACTGGCCGAAAACTGTCCAGTCCTTCCATAAAACCAAAATCGATGTATCTCTCGAGATATTGCTTTGTTTTCTTCTTTGGTACAGACGAACCATCTGTATATTTACGTTTCACAGACATTTTCTTTCTGTGTAAAGTGAGGCCGACTAATGAGGGAAACAATCAGCATTGCCCGCCACCCACGAGCTGACCGGAAGGTTGCTTACGCAAGTTCAGAGGTCACATAATTATGAATTTAAATGTGGACCAATGATATGTTTTAACTGGCATTAAACATCGTTTCGATTATCAAATTGGATGTTATTGGGGTTTTATACATTTAATGTGGATTTATTTTTTTTCACAAGTCACAACCTCAGCGCAGACACACTTGTGCGCCCCCCTTGCGATCTCTGGCGCCCCCTATTGGGGGGCGCGGACCCCAGGTTGGGAACCACTGCCCTAAAGCACGCTCTGATCTGACCACTATTCATCTGTATTGGCTAATACCTCATCTTCAAACCGCCTATCCGGGTCGGGTTGCAGGGGCAGCAGACTTCCCTTTCCCGGGTCACATTGACCAGATCTGAAGAGGGGGTTCCTGAGGCGTTCCCCGGCCAGGGGTCAGATATAATCCCTCCAACTAGTCCTGGGTCTTCCCCGAGGCCTCCTACCCGCTGGACGTCCCTGGAACACCTCCCTAGAGAGGCGCCTGGTGGGCATCCTCACCGGGCGAACCGCCTCAACGGACCCCTCTGAGCAGAGGAGCAGCGGCTCTACTCCGAGTTCCTCACGAATGGCTGAGCTTCTCGCCCTATCTCTGAGGAAAACGCCAGCCACCTTATTTGCTAACAACGCACACCCGTTATTGGCCACACTATAGGAGATTATAACGGGTATTGAATTATGTCCAATGACGATTGGACCTCATCAATGCCACTGGCACAAAGACGCCAGCAGGTTTAAAGAGCACCTCCTCTCTCCTTGGCCCCTTTGCTGTTGTAGATGGAGAAGCCGTTGAACATATCCAGGTAGGGCTCCAGGAAGGCCACGGGGAAGGCTGCAGAGAAGGCCGCCAGACACTCTCCAATGGCCGGACGATGCCTGCCAGAGAAACAAGAACAGGGAGGGAGGGAGCAATGAATCAGAAACCCCAAGGGGTTAGAGACGTTTTGGACGGATGGAGCGAGAGACAAACGCACTACCTCTCTACATAGATGCTCTTGCTGGTCCCGAGTGAGTAGAGACTGTTGAGGATCCTGTAGCAAGACACCTGAACATTGTCCACTAGAAGGGAAAAGACAGAAAAATATAGAAAGGTGACTTTAGAAAGATCTGACCCCATTAGCAGCACACGCTTGTTGTTCCTCTCATTCACTAGAACAACTGTACTTGCGACAGCGTTACGATGATAATAACATGACAGTTCTGTACAGTGTAGGAAACCCACAGATGAGGTCCTGGCCGAAGAGGTTCTGTCCGATATGCTCGAACAGGGAGGAGAGAACGGGCAGCAGGGCGAAGGTGGTGTAGTTGATGACCTGGGTGACGTCCCGCGGCTGTGAGCGCTCGTGGGTGAACTGGCCCAGCTTCAGGTTGTCCTGGGTCTTCTCCAGGTCCTCCGCCGCGCTCTGGAAGAAGGCCCGCAGCGCCGCCTTCACCGCCTCCAGCCCCGTCTTCATGACCGTCCTGTGGCCATAAGATAACACGCTTCAGTGCTTCCAGAAGGAGAAGTCGTACAATACTGTTTTTGGAGGGTTTTCTGTGGGCAATTTGCTGTGTTATGTTTTGCTTCCATTACATGTCCTTATTGTTTGTTTGCTATGTAATGCAAACCACACCCTCAGACAACAGATCAGTCTGGCAATGTTCTTCTTCTAAACTTAACATATTAAAAAAACGGTTTGTGTAACCCCACAGAGCCAGGCTGGGAATGGTCGCAGGGCTCTGATGGCCAATCAGATAAGGGTTTGGATGGCTCCTGGTCACCTGTTGGTACACACACAAGACCTCGTCTCATCACACCACTCACCTTGCATCCAGCGTCTGTCCCAGGATGTGAAGGCAGTTGACGATGGAAGTGGCGTCGTTTCCTGGTGAAGGTGAACGCAGAGTCACATGACTTTGAGCTGAAATAGTCCCAGCGATCATGGAAGGGACCTTTATAGAGCCACTGGGATGGTTTTAAAACACAATCTGCGAATAGGACTTAAAACTGAAGTGATAATAAAAAAAATAAAAATAAAAGGGTAAGGGGAGATGAAATGATGCACACACAATGCAGATAACATGCTAACCTTCCTGCATGTCGCTGTGTCGGCGTTCAGCCTTCACATCAGCACAACGTGGGCATGCAGGGGCAGGGGCCAGAAGTCATCTCAACCTTTAAAATGACTTCTGGACATTTTGCATCCATGATCCTTTAATCTTGCTTCTAGTTTGTGAGTCAAGTTCTGAGATTAGGGCTTTCACTCCACCTCACTACAAGATGCATACAGAAATAATACTGAAGAAACACAGGGGCTGTCTACAGCCATTCTGCATTGGAAACATTCTTTAGAAAGAAACAAAACCACATCATGTTAGTGTTAGAACAACATGCCAGAAGACATGCACGCACTCTCTATTCTTACCAAAAAGCGATATCCTATGTCTGACAAGAACTCCCAGTTTGCAGAAAAGACTTCAAGAGGAGAATGCAGTTGAAGGAGCAGAAAAAACACAAAACAAGGCAGAGAGAAATAAAGAAAGAGAAATAAAGGGTATATTAATGTAAATAGGAACAGAGTGATTAAAATTGGGAGAACAAAAAACAATAAACACAAACATTAGCACTGGGAGACAGTGGGAAGGGGGAGAATGTAAGGTACTGAACAAAAGGGATTTAGAACAATCCAGTTCATAGTTAGTTTGACAAACTTGACAAACATGGATCCATCATCACTTGATGAACCTATGTTTCCTCCAAAGCCTTGGTCAAATGGTTAAGGTTTCCCAGAATATTTATTGTAATTAAACAGTTGTAAGTTTAAGTTTATACCATTTATTTATGTATATTATTTATGTTTCATTATATTCAAATGTTTAAAGTGATCTGCAGCTGAGTGGCCACTGATGCCGCGGTATGTGGACAAGCATTCTCTGCACCATGGATCAGAGATAAACTACCTCTCTGCACCAGGGAATAGACATAAACTACCTGTCTGCACCAGGGTCCAGAGATAAACTACATGTCTGCACCATGGATCAGAGGTAAACTACATTTCTGCACCAGAGATCAGAGATAAACTACCTGTCTGCACCAGGGACCAGAGATATACTACATGTCTGCACTCCAGTGATCAGAGGTAAACTACATTTCTGCCCTCCAGAGATCAGAGATGAACTACATTTCTGCCCTCCAGAGATCAGAGATGAACTACATTTCTGCCCTCCAGTGATCAGAGATGAACTACATGTCCGTGTGAAGATGGCTTTAGGTGTCTGGACCGGGTACACAGATTACTGGGCTGTGTTCGGGCTTGAGGCTCCTAGTTACTGAACATGACCTTTCCAGTTGAGATTATTCCCATTTACATTTGTTTACATAAAGTATCCGATCTGTAAAGAGCATTTCACTCACTAATAACTGATGAATTGCTATCGCATTACGCACAAAAAGGATGGCTCTTAAATGTTCCTCCAGCAGCTCTACCTAACTCAGCTATAATAATCCAAAATGGCCGCTCTTTATGCTTGGTCTTCACACTGTATACTGTACCTGGTCACCATCTCCTTCTCCTTGTTTGAGGCATGGCCGCCACTGCTGATTGGACGAATGGCTGTAGACAGGAAGTAGAGCCTATGGTTCTTAAAGTACTGGTCCACCAATGGCAAGAGAACCTGGGGAATTACATTAAATCATAGGTTAGCTCTTTGAGCTTATATATAGATCTATGTAAATTGTATGGGTTTCATCACTCATAACAAAATGTGTGAATCTTAAACATGGCTCAGACCTTTCCAAAGAACTTGGTTTGCTGCTCCTGGGGACGTTCCTCTCCCTTGGCTCGGGTTCCTGCATCTGTGCATCAGAGATCCAGATTTCCATGAACAAACCCTTGAATCCACTGTATGTGCAGCCTGGTTTAAACCAGAGCACCGTTTTACTTGTGTTCTGTGCGCTTTACAGTGTTGCCTCCAAACGTACCGGCGTCCATCATGTGTTGATGGGCCTTGTCTACGTATTCTATGAGCTGCTGCAGGAAGGTGTAGGCAAAACGCTTCTCTATGGCGGGTGTGTCCAGGTCCTGCTCCCTCACACACCTGGAACACAACGTCAAACCTTCTCAAAGCCACACCCCCATCTCAATCTTGGAACAATCATATCTACAGCACCCTGAATAATCAGTATCAATATCGACATCTATTCTCTGGTTGGCCCTTCACAGGTGTATCCATGTCATTTCATCCAGCCCACCTCGATACGGTGTATCCGTTGATCTGGAGGAACTTAAAGATCTCCTGTGCTTTCTCACGGTCTCTGGACTTCTCTTTGGCAGTGAGTGTGTCGTATGGGACCAGCAACGGATGACTACCTCCACCTAGCAAGGAGAGGAGGAAGGAACAAGGAGGGAGTAGGGAGGAGAGAGGAGAAAGGAGAGGAGAGAAGAGTAAGGAGAGGAGGGAGACGGGAGGAGAGAGAAGGGAGGAGGGAGAAAGGATAGACCGTTTGGATGGAAAATGTGTTATTAGTAGAGCTGGGCAAACATTGTGCATCCCTGACGCACTAACACAGGTACTGTGTTACACTGACGCACTAACCCAGGTACTGTGTTAAACTGAAACACTAACCCAGGTACTGTGTTAAACTGAAACACTAACCCAGGTGTATAGATATCTAGATATACATCTTGATGGTGGAGCCATGAAGCAGGAACTAACGATAATTCAGAGCATCGTGTCCATTTAACTTCTAAATCATCGAGTGGTTTGTATATTCTTATGTCTTAATTACAATAATAGCTTAATTTTATATATTTTGACCCTTAACAGAGACAGAAAACCAAAGTCTTTAAAGGGCATTTTGTTCATGATACTGAACAAGTATACTCCTCATACTGAATAACACATACTAACTCTAAAAGCCACGACCATGAGGATAATACATCCCTCTACCTTCTCAGAACTCTCAGCGTTACTGACTGACTCAAAATCTGTAAGACAGAAAGTCAACGAGTGAGAAATAAAATTAGACTCACCTTTGGCTTCCATTTCCATCTTCTTTTTTTTAGCCCAAGTATTATGAAAGTTTTCTGCCAGAAGCTCAGCCATCGACTGTGGAGGATATTTTATGAATATTAAGAATTGCCTGTTTTTTGCGGTCTGCATATTAGTGTATCTTATTCTAACAGTGTGTATATATGAACGTGTTGCTTGTGTTACTTTTAATTTTAGGTAAAAAACTTTAGGTAAAAGCCCAACCACGGACCAGAGTTGCAAAATCGTTTTGACTAGAAACCTGTATGCATGGCATCTATTTTATATTTTATATGAAACAATGTGCAATGTATTTGTCGCTGCTTAAAAAAACTTTAAACTAAACTGTTATAGTGTGTATATATATAAAGGTTTGTCTTACTGTTATAGTGTGTATATATAAACGTGTATCTTACTTTTATAGTGTACATATATAAACGTGGATCTTGTGTATCTTATTGTTATAGTGTGTTTATATAAACGTGTATCTAACTGTTATAGTGTACATATATAAACGTGTATCTTGTGTATTTTATTGTTATAGTGTGTTTATATAAACGTGTATCTCACTGTTATAGTGTACATATATAAACGTGTATCTTGTGTATCTTATTGTTATAGTGTGTTTATATAAACGTGTATCTCACTGTTATAGTGTACATATATAAACGTGTATCTTGTGTATTTTATTGTTATAGTGTGTTTATATAAACGTGTATCTCACTGTTATAGTGTACATATATAAATGTGGATCTTGTGTATCTTATTGTTACAGTATGTATATATAAACGTGTATCTTACTGTTACAGTGTTGATGCATAAACATGTATCTCACTGTTATAGTGTATATATTAACGTGTATCTCATTGTTATAGTGTATGTATATATTAACGTGTATCTCACTGTTATAGTGTATATACATAAACGCGTATCTTGTGTATCTAACTGTTACAGTGTGTATATATATTAAGGTGTATCTTCTTGTTTGAGTGTATGTATACATTAACATGTATCTCTCTGTTAGTGTGTATATATATTAAGGTGTGTCTTCTTGTTTGAGTGTGTATATATATTAACATGTATCTCTCTGTTACAGTGTGTATATATATTAAGGTGTATCTTCTTGTTACAGTGTGTATATATATTAACATGTATCTCTCTGTTACAGTGTGTATATATATTAACATGTGTCTCTCTGTTACAGTGTGTATATATATTAACATGTATCTCTCTGTTACAGTGTGTATATATATTAACATGTATCTCTCTGTTACAGTGTGTATATATATTAACATGTGTCTCTCTGTTACAGTGTGTATATATACTAACATGTATCTCTCTGTTACAGTGTATATATATATATATATATATATATTAACATGTATCTTCTTGTTACAGTGTGTATATATATATATATATTAACATGTATCTCTCTGTTACAGTGTGTATATATATTAACATGTATCTCTCTGTTACAGTGTATATACATATTAACGTGTATCTCTCTGTTACAGTGTGTATATATATTAACATGTATCTCTCTGTTACAGTGTGTATATATATTAACATGTATCTCTCTGTTACAGTGTGTATACATATTAACATGTATCTCTCTGTTACAGTGTGTATATATATTGACATGTGTCTCTCTGTTACAGTGTGTATATCTATTAACATGTGTCTCTCTGTTACAGTGTGTATATCTATTAACATGTGTCTCTCTGTTACAGTGTGTATATATATTAAGGTGTATCTTCTTGTGACAGTGTATATATATATTAACATGTGTCTCTCTGTCACAGTGTGTATGTGTGAACAGCTTCGGGTGCTGGTGACTCTTACGTGAAGGTCGCTGTTACAGTGTATATATATTAACATGTGTCTCTCTGTTACAGTGTGTATATATATTAACATGTGTCTCTCTGTTACAGTGTGTATATATATTAACATGTGTCTCTCTGTTACAGTGTGTATATATATTAACATGTGTCTCTCTGTTACAGTGTATATATATTAACATGTATCTCTCTGTTACAGTGTGTATATATATTAACATGTGTCTCTCTGTTACAGTGTGCATATATATTAACATGTGTCTCTCTGTTACAGTGTGTGTATATATTAACATGTGTCTCTCTGTTACAGTGTATATATATTAACATGTATCTCTCTGTTACAGTGTGTATATATATTAACATGTATCTCTCTGTTACAGTGTGTATATATATTAACATGTGTCTCTCTGTTACAGTGTGTATATATATTAACATGTGTCTCTCTGTTACAGTGTGTATATATATTAACATGTGTCTCTCTGTTACAGTGTGTATATATATTAACATGTGTCTCTCTGTTACAGTGTGTATATATATTAACATGTGTCTCTCTGTTACAGTGTGTGTATATATTAACATGTGTCTCTCTGTTACAGTGTGTATGTGTGAACAGCTGCGGGTGCTGGTGACTCTTACGTGAAGGTCGCTGTTACAGTGTATATATATTAACATGTGTCTCTCTGTTACAGTGTGTATATATATTAACATGTGTCTCTCTGTTACAGTGTGTATATATATTAACATGTGTCTCTCTGTTACAGTGTATATATATTAACATGTGTCTCTCTGTTACAGTGTGTATATATATTAACATGTGTCTCTCTGTTACAGTGTGTATATATATTAACATGTGTCTCTCTGTTACAGTGTGTATATATATTAACATGTGTCTCTCTGTTACAGTGTATATATATTAACATGTATCTCTCTGTTACAGTGTGTATATATATTAACATGTGTCTCTCTGTTACAGTGTGTATATATATTAACATGTGTCTCTCTGTTACAGTGTGTATATATATTAACATGTGTCTCTCTGTTACAGTGTGTATATATATTAACATGTGTCTCTCTGTTACAGTGTGTATATATATTAACATGTGTCTCTCTGTTACAGTGTGTATATATATTAACATGTGTCTCTCTGTTACAGTGTGTGTATATATATTAACATGTGTCTCTCTGTTACAGTGTGTATATATATTAACATGTGTCTCTCTGTTACAGTGTGTATATATATTAACATGTGTCTCTCTGTTACAGTGTGTATATATATTAACATGTGTCTCTCTGTTACAGTGTGTATATATATTAACATGTATCTCTCTGTTACAGTGTGTATATATATTAACATGTGTCTCTCTGTTACAGTGTGTGTATATATTAACATGTGTCTCTCTGTTACAGTGTATATATATTAACATGTGTCTCTCTGTTACAGTGTGTATGTGTGAACAGCTGCGGGTGCTGGTGACTCTTACGTGAAGGTCTCTGGACAGGGTGACGTTGCTCATGTCGATGGGCCTCGGATTGAAACCGGGAGCTCCTTCAAAAGACAGCTGCAAAACAAAACACACACTTAAAGCAAGAAAGAGAGAGAGAGTGCGTGCGTGTGTGGTTGTGTGTGTGTGCGTGCGTGTGTGTGTGAAGGGGTGAGCGTGTTTCATGTGAGATAACATACAAACAATGCTTTGTGTTTGGTTGTCACAGCAGAATAGAACAGTGCAACAGTAATAGAAAGTGGAACACAATGAATCCAATGGAAGCGGTATCTGTGTGTTGCGTAGAGAGCTGGAGGGGATGTCTGCACCTGGCTGACTTGTGAAATCCGACGAGACTTCTGCAGACTGCTGGGGTCCCCCTCTCTGATACGCTCCACCACCCAGCCCCAGCTCACCATGGTCCCGATGGACTCCCTGATCGGCCGGCGGTACGACTCCTTGTCCTGCACCGGGGGGAGGGGATTAGCCAGGGATTAGAGCCATCAACCTACTTCGGCCTGATTTGTCAGAATCCTTACAATTATTAAAATAATTCTATAACAAATATTGTTCAGTATATATTGTATGATAGCTTGTTATTATTTTAAAAAGCTCTGTTCATTCATCATATGTTCTCCATCGTTGTTATGTGTTCATTTATGTTTGCTCTCTGTTACTGTGGTGAGTAAGTCTCTTCCCGGCCCGGTTTAGTGGGATATAAGCATTATAGGCCTCATCTGAGAGCATAAAACCGTAGGACCATTATCAAGAATAAAGAGTGTAATAAAGTTTATAGACAGTAGTAATAGTAGAGCAACAGTCACAGTCCTCAAACATATTAATTGTACCAAATAAAACAAATCAAACACATCCATCAAAGTAGAAAAGATTCTTTTTGCTTATGTGGGGCTGTTGTCCGAGCATGCTGTGGTGGCTGGCGTTCATTTTAAACACTAGGTGAAACAGATGGCTATTGGTGGACTGCGCTCTTCTTAGGATATTAAAGAGTCTGGCCTGAGGCCCGAGGTCCGACGGCCCTTCTACAGAGGATACAGAGTCTGAGAGGAGGGTGGGAGGACAGCCCAACTCTCCCTACCCTGGAGGTAGCACACCAGGGCTTCATCTGGATAAGTAACCCTGGAGCCTTATATACACAATTCCAATGGTGCAATGAGAAAGAAGTAGAGTAGAGTAGAGAGTAGAAAAAGAAAAGACTTGAAGATCAATCGCTTTGTGAGGTCAACGTTCCTGTTCACTCTTAAGGGACTATCTGCTAACACGACGACCGACTGGAACTGTTTTTGAACTGACAGCCCAGTGGATACCCCGTCCCTGGCCCACTGCATCTCCCTCCACAACCAAAGTGTGGGCGCTTCCAGGTCGGCCATTACACCTGTCTGTACCTGGATCCAGACCCCTCGACAAGACCATTTACTTCCCCACCCCCTTCCCTTGCGCGCAAAATAAACTTGACTTTTTCAGCGTAACCAAGCATGGTGCTCACTCTTTACAGGGCTAGGTGCCACAACACACACACATTTGACTCTGAATGTGACTGTGAGTGACTGTATATAGAAGCATTTGAATTACAGCGACATACCCCTGCTCTAGACCCTTTATTTCGTGAGGCCACAGACAAGATCCACTAACTTGTGTTTTAAAGGTGATATCCTGACTTTTCAACTTTTTCCTTTGCTTTAGACTGTTATATGAGGTATGCATACATTCTTTACGTATATTAAGCTAGTTTGAGCCAGGTGGAGTATTTGCGTCCTCCGAGAACGCCCCTCAATAAGTGTGAAACAGCTCGTTTGCGCTCCAACTTTAATTCCGTAATAGTGTGGCGTCAGTGGGCGGTGCTGAAGTGCAGAAGTCCCGCCTCCCGGGTACCCGTATCGTTTACAACTTTTTGGGGGGGTGAATTTGCCGACATACACGAAAAGCATTCGACCAATCGCAACAGAGTTGGCGTGCTGCCCAATCACAGCATACCTGGCTACTCGGGAGGGGGGCCTTAAAGTGACATGATACAAATCAGACCGTTTTTGAAAGAGTACCCCCAAATTATTAACCCTAAAAAAGCATGATATGGGATCTTTAAATGTCACGTTTCCTGACCCAGCTTTCTGTCTGCTAACCGCGTTATGCAATCTTTCATCCATATCCTTTGCAGTGAGTTTAGATGATCTAGCCGCAGTCGCTCATTTGAAATCTGAAGTCTTCATCTTGACTTTAAGAATATTGCAAAATGGTCCTCAACATTAATGGTTATAAATACCTTCCACAAAATGGCCACAATGGGCTTCAAAAGCACTCACACAAGAAGTCCAAGGGCTGCATGTCTACAGCCTTAGCATTAGCTTCAGGGGTTTAGCAACAGGCATGTTTTTATGAATACAAAGAAAGGGAAGAAACAGTGCTGGTGTATCTTTCTTCAACTGCGGGGCCTGATGGTGTGTATTGAGCTCTTCTAAGTTCTAAGTTAATCCATCCACAGGACTCATAAAAGGGATGCACAGAAGATATACACGGGGAACAAAATATGTAGCGAAATCTTCTTTAACAAGAGTAAATCCAAAGTTAAGTAAATCTCGCTTTTAGAGATACGGTAAGGAATCCGATGTTAAAGACTGCAGCTCATTTAAGGGGATTAAAGAAACAATGCACGTCAAAACCCATGAAGCAAACGTTTGGTCGATGATATATAAAAAAGTAAATTAAATAATTGAGAATGTTTAAGTTGGCCACCAAATATGTTCTATACATGGCTTCTCCAGAACAATACTAATAATCAGGAGATTGAAAACGATGCACAGATAAAATACATGATGACCGCAACAAACCTTTTCAGAAAGCCCTTTGTAGGGCTTGAGGAGAGGTTGGGTCTTGGCGGCTTCGCACAGCTGCTCTCCATACAGCCAGCCCTCAGAGAACTAGAGAGAAGACCAAGCAGAGAACGCATCTTTAGGTTCAGATATTACGGGAAGCTATCACTCTATCTGGTTACGGGGGGAATCGTGTTCTCCATTACCTTATCCATAGACCACTTCTCATGCAAATGCTCTGCATATCTGTTGATGAAGTAGTCCAGCTTCTCAGGAACACTGACGCTGACAAACAAAAAGTCATGCAATGTCAGATGATTATTGGTGATTCATTTTATATGTATAGATATGTAGCAATATTTCATATTTGCTCAAAACAAGTATCCAGTTTGAACTGGGCCACACGGTTTCACAACAATACAATCATAGTGAGACAAAGTAGAATGTATGTGGTCTTCCAGTCCCTACTTGCTGGTGTCTGCAGGCTGTGGGTTAAAGTTTCCCTCCGAGTCCATAGATGACTGCTTCTCAATCATGGCCACATAGTTGGACTCCATATAGTCCGGGGGCAGAGCCCCGGCCACCGCACTCAGGCAGGGCAGGGCCAGCTTGAACAGCTCCTGGTCGTACCGCTGGAAACACAACATTATTTTGTTTTAACACCCCATCCAACACTTACCTTTGCATCTTATTGAAATAGGCTCTGAATTCAGAATGATCACACTGCCTAAAACACAGCCACTCTCAGTACACATAATTCTAACCATGTACCTCAGCCTCTAAGTGTATCGTCTAAGTGTAAGCATGCACAGGGGATTGTCAACACAATTCAACATGTGGAATTGTCTGTTTGTGGGCACTACTGGAGAAAGCTTCCTACCCAGAGGAAGCTTGTTTGCGCTTACCTGTGTTGGACAAAACTGTGATACAGCTATATGAGCTGCTTAACATTTGGTTGGAATATAATGGTTGCCAACTGATCACCAATTGCCAAATTTGGAAAAAAAACATCTACCCCGTGAGGGGGTTGAGTTGAACAATAATCATGACTAGTTTACATCTTGACATAAGCAATTTCAGCAATTAACCAGGGGTCTTAACAAACCAGCCAATTCCTTTAGCCCTGCCACTGAAGCCTGATAGATACATCAGCCAACATCATACATGTTGACAACACACAACACACATGATGTAGAAAAGGCAGGACAATATCAGTTTGTAACTGCACCTCATTTCCATATGTATCTGTGGTCCTGATTGGGCGTCTGGCCAACCAGCCGGACGGCTGCCAGCTCCTCCTCACCAATCACAATACTCATTTTCTATTTCTAACTCATTTCATTTTACTATTGTTTGCTTGTTATCCTACTACTAAGTATGCCAATTATGGCAGCTAATGCATTCCTGAACATCCCTGGAATGAGGGATCTCCCACTCTTTGTTCCTTCTCAAGGTTTCTTCCTTGATAATTAAGGGATTGTTTTCTTAACAATTAAAGGGGTTGCATAAATATATGACATGTCATCCACCAGGTGCGGCCCGCTGGCTGACCTTGCGTGACAGAGCATCGAAGATGCCCCAGAAGAGTTTCCTGGAGAGGTGGAGCTCCTCGTCCGAGGCCACACCGAAGCCGCCCCACCCAACAGCAAGGCAGTAGTACTTCCAACACCGCTCGTAGTGGTTGGTCAGCAACTGGAGGCGGAACATCACAACATTATGTACAACTCAGTGTTAGGTCAAATAACAATATAAACAACTGGATGTTATTGTTCTCTTGTAAATACTGTTTCTGTAAACTCCTGAACGATACTTCAACACATTTTTTATATCAATGCTAACTAATAGTTATCTCTAGACTATGATGCTGTAATCCTGCTGTAATACTTACTTGTGTTGTACAAAACAAAGACGCAGCTATTGGATCTGATAAACACTAATTTTGAGTAGAATGGATGTCAAAGGCTTAACAAAGGCCCAATGTCGAAACACGCGTTACTGCGAAAGGGGCGGAGTGGAAGTGGATATCATGGCCGATTTACATCTCAACATAGACAAGTCAACAGTTAGCCTTGGGACTTAGCAGACCGGCAAGAACCTTTGGAGATAGTTTCAGAGGGGTAATTATCAGAGGGGTCAAGTTCATGTCACTGATAAGCGCACACTTCAATTCCACAACAGCAGTGTTTCGACGGGTCAGTGCTGAGCGTGTGCCTCACTGATCATGGCGTGTGTTTATGAGGGTAGCTTCTGAACACATGGCGAGGCTCGGCCGCCGTGGAAGACCTCACTTTGAGCGGCATCTTGGTGTGCTCGTTCAGGAGCGGGACGTCGAACACCAGTCTCCTGAGGAGGTGCTGCATCATGGAGGGCCGTAGCTTCCTGCACACCGGGAGCACAGAGGACCAGCGCTGGCTTAGAGCAGAAATACACATGTTCACTTCGGAGGCCTATGGACACAATGTGAACCTTTTTATGGGAAGACGCAGCAATGACCATAAGCTCAGACCTTTAGGGGAGCTCAGGCCCACCTACTGTACGGAGTGTGTATCCATATCAGTGAGGCCTCGGACCACTTTTTTCAGTAACGAGTAATCTAACGCGTTACTATTTCCCAACCAGAAATCAGATTAAAGTTACTCATGAAAGTCACTATGCGTTACTATTTTTTTATTTTGGGGATGTGGGCAGGGGGTGTTGTCGCAGCTAAATGTAACTAATAAAGTTACTTGTAATCTAACTTAGTTACTTTTAAAATCAAGTAATCAGTAAAGTATTAGTAAGTACTATTTTAAGGAGTAACTAGTAATCAGTAATCGGATTACTTTTTCAATGTAACTGTGGCAACACTGATCCTTATATCAACCTGTTGCTAGCAAGCCCTGTGAACCCAACAAACAGTGTTTGTTACCTGGCTCTGACAGGCTGGCCAGCAAAGTCTAACATTAGAGGGCTAAAAATAACTTCAGAAAACAATCATTTGTTATTCTAACAATTCTTCAGTGGCATGACATACATTTAGGTGTGATCGATAACCGCTTACAAGAGTCTAAAATTGGCAATAGAAACCTGATGAGTGGTTGTGATTGAAATAAAGGTTTTCTAAAGTCAAAAGGTTGAGAGTACAACAGTAAGGCGGTCCCTTAAAGTGCCATCATTACCAATGCATTGCTGTGGGGTTGAAGCCCGACCTGGTGTTGAAGCTACTCAGGAGTAGCTTCAACACCAGGCCACTCCTGAGCGTCAGCAGCCAGCTTCAACACGCCTCAACACCTTCTAGACTTTAAACTTTTACATCTTGACGCGATTGACTCTGACCTCTCAAAGCATATCCAATCAGATGAAAGCCTTGTTTGACGTTCCGAACCATCTGAATGCCAACAGAGTTCTTAATTTGTAAACATAAATACATGTTTTATCAGTTAAAAGCTTGCAACTCCCCGCCTGTTAGCGCCCAACCTAGCGTCCTGAGCATTGCTGGATGCTAATCCTGTTCTGACCCTTCAACGCTCTGCGGCTCCTCACCCGCACACAGCCAAGAGGCAGTCCTCGATGGCGTCTCTCTGGGCCTTGGTGAGGCAGCAGCCCTTGGACAGCCGGTACACAGTGTGGAGCAGGGAGTCGATCAGCGAGGCATACGGCTCTGTGCCGGCAAACAGCGGGGCGCACTTAGTCAGCAGGGGCAGCACAGCTGCACACAGGTACCTGTTGAGGGCCAGAGCCATGTCCGTGGCACTGAGGACCGCCTGCAGGGAGAGACGGGACAGCAGATAGAGGGAAGGAAAAACTAAGGCACTGTTTAACTGTTTTATTCATTTTTGTTACATATATCCTCACTTAGTCTTTTTCTTACCCCTGATCATCGTTGCTCGCTCCCTACATGCGGCATTCAGTTCCTCGCCTCCACATGCTCTATAGCCCTCAGTTTAATGGTGTTATTCAACTTCCTCTCTGTTTGTTTGGAATCTTTTCTTGCTTGCTTGAGAGGAAGCTTAGCTACGTTTACATTTGTAAGTAGTTATGTAGCCTTTTGTTTGGTTGGCCTGTTTTTCTGCTTTGCTCTAGAAACAAATTCTGTATAAAAAAGGATTGTCTTTTGTTCAACTTAAGCCTGTTCCGAGTCCGTGTTTGGATTCAAACTTTGAAAATTCAGACTGAAGAAAGACTGAAGAAAAATAAAGATGATAGGGATGATGGTGATGGAAGGATGAATTTGCTTAATTAATACAGAATGACAGACAAGAGTATGTCTTCCCAGTATGTATTTTTAACCTTTTTGATGGAGAAACAAGACATTGAGGACTGGTACCACTTACAGTGTCCAGTGAGGCTGCGGCTCGGAGGTCTGGTAGAAAGCCAACTTCCAGAAGGTGTAAGAGGAAGTTCTGGTCCTCGATGCCGTAGACCCGGTCCAGGAACAGGACCATGGCCGCCTTATGGTCCGGGCAGAACCCTGCCGACATGTCTGGCTCCACCACGGATCCGTCTTCACACCCAGTATAAGATCAGTGGGGTAGAAGAACACGATCCAAACGTTTAAGACAGGATGGTAGACATATATAGATTATTCTGTCTAGTGACGTTTAGTGATGCGTGGGTCAATCTTGAGAAAATACTAAACGTGTTTTTTTGACCTGAATGCAAATCAGTTAAAATGGTCTAAATACAATTCAAAATCCATAGCATACCAAATGTTGCTTATATAGGTTACGATTAAAATTTGGTTAATGGCACTTCAATAAATCAATTGGCGTCGTCGTTCCCATATAGTCCTCGACGAAACATAATTAGTTAAAACAGTTGGGGGTGGACAACATTAGTTAGGTTAGTTATTACTACTTATTATGTTATTAAGGGTTATAAATGTGCATTAAGCAGATCATTTGAGATGTATATTTAATATACATTTTTCTAACATAATATTTGGTATGTGTGTAGTTCACTTCATGTGATATAAAATAAGGCCCCTAAGATACATCAAAAAAATGCCACGTCTGTGGGTAATGGCTGTTTAAAAAGTGTTGATCCTGTTGTCCATCATTTAAAGAAATGTTGAAGGGGTAGACAAGTCCCAGGAAAGAGAAGGGGAGTTTGGGAAGGCTCGGAGAGGCAGTGAAATAAGGTACGGTGCCATCCATGGGATCTGTGATCTGATATCACAGCCACCAGATTGGGACAACCAACAACCAAGGCAGCCTAGATAGAGACAGAATGAATCAACTTGAAGAACAAAAGGTTGGTTTGTATTTTCAAACAGCAGATGGGGGGGTCGGGCGCTCAGCAGGGAGGTCCTGGGGGCAAATCGAGTTAAAGCCAAATCGTGTTTGGGGCGTCCGTAGGTCCTGCCCGTCTGTCTATCACCAGTGCCCATGCACGTCCTCTACATACCAGTGGCTAGGGTGGGCATGGAGAAGGGGATGCTGATGACTCCCTCCAAGTCCTGGATGGGGATCAGGGACCTGAGGATGGCTCTGATGCGGACCGCCTCCCCTTTGCCAGCATGGATCAACTGGCAGAAATCATCACAGGAAGGAAACATCGTGGATTAGGAAAGTGCACCTTCTCCCACCATCATTTCAGAATGCAACACGCTTATGTTTTTACTGGACCTAGATTATGAAATAAAAAACATCACAAATGTGAAGAGGTAGCAAAGTAGGACTTGGATTAGTCACAAATATGAAGGAGAAACAGTGGGCTCAGCTAGTGGGTTTGTACCCTTCTGTTCATTGAAAGTAAAGGGTTCTGTTGGGTTTGTTTCCTGATCCTAAAGTGTTGGGTCTGTTTCCTGGAACCAGATTGTTCTCGTGGTTGGGTTCTCCATGAACGTGCATTCAGCTCGCTATCTCACTGCCCTGTGCACCCTGGCAGTCGCTCTGGACCCTCCAAAAAACATTCTGGAGCCACTCCTGAGTTTGGTCCTTTCTCTCTGGTTCATCTCTTTCTTTCCTCTAAAATGGCCATGATGAGCTGAGCCTTTTCATTTGGTTGCAATGTTATCGCTTCTCCAACAGCTATTATCCATATGTGATGTGTGTGTGCAGTGTTTGCGTGCGTGTGTGTCCACGTGTGTGCGTGTGCGAGTGTGCGTGTAAGCCTTTACGTGCATCTCAGGCGCGCAGCGGCCCAGCAGGTCGATGAGCGCGGCGTAGAAGGTCATGACAGCGTTGCCCATGTGGATGGTGTCGTCCTCCTCGTCCTCGCTGCTGTGTGGGGGGACAAAGGGACACGTGAGCACACGGACACACCCAGTACCCAGAACGCCCTGTACAGACCGCTGTACGGCTTAAAAAAACAGTTTCAGCAGGGGAACAACAAGAAATTTGATTTTCTGCTAAAATGTGGTTGAAACATGTTGGTATGTTGCTAAAGACAATGAGAATCAGGAGTATTTATGAACACAGAAGGTGAGTTGATGTTATCTCACAGGGACTTGGTGCTCTCGGACGCGGGCGAGGAGGGGCGGTCTCTGCAGGCGTTGGCCGAGATGTGGATGGCTTCCTCCATGGCCGCCAGCAACCCGTTACCACCCTCACCTCTAAGGGCGGGGCCAAAGCACTCAGGCCGACGAATCAGCAGCCGCACCACCACGTTGGCGTTCTCCTCCACACTCTCGCCTACAGGGGCGACAAGATGTCCACTAAAGCAAGACATCGTCAGAGCATGTCTGTTCCCGCGGGCAGCCATGGTGCAGTCTGTCTGTGAAGCTCATTCAGAAGGGACTACCATGAAGTCCCTCTTGCAGCCTTTAGGGTGTTTGAGGCAGAGGGGACAGCTTTTTTTGTTTGGTTAGGATCTCAGTGGCTAGTTCACCATCATTTCTGAGGTCCTGGTTGACAATTATATTTAAGTGAAGGTTATTAAGGATTAAATGTCAAGTTAAGGGCATCATCTACTGTGAGGCTACCATTCGATGTGCCAAATATGGATCATTTTGGCTGAAAGTGGCTGAAATCTTAAACAACGGTGACCCTCAGTAGAAGGCCTATCTGCCCCCCCAAACCAGTCCTGTGTAAACCATCGGTGACGTCACGGACACTATGTCTCTGTGTTGTACAGTTCTACTCACTACCTTCAACACTACAGGATCTGATCCTAGTTACTCATTAGAATAGCGTCAATAAAAATAATAAGAACCATTGCAGAAGACAGCGAAGCGCAGGAAGTCCAGGTAGCGTTCTCCTTCGACAGGGTTCCAGCCCATATCGGGGTATCCCTTGGAGACCAGCATGGCACAGCTCTGGAGCCCACATCCTGCCAAATACTGAACCACCTGGGAAAGACGGTAGGGGATTAGGTAATGTGCCCTCCGTCCCCATGGGACCCTTCTTACCATCGGATTAAAGGTCTTGAGGGGTCTAGCTAGGATCCGAGACTCGCCCCGGGACTCCGTACGGGCCAGGGTCCAGGTCTTATCAATCAGGTCAGGGTGGGGTCACATTATACAACCGCTGTTCCTGGGTCTGTTTATCTTGATGTGTAAAACGATCACCAGAGACGCTCATGGAAGGGCTGTGTGGCTCTCGTGGTGATGAGGGAGAACACGAGAATCAGAGCACAAGAGCAGGAAATAAGGGAAAAAAAGCTTTCAACAGCACCACCCAATGGAGCCGGAGCAGAGGAAAGGCTGGAGATCAACGTTCACAATGTTCACTACGTGTAGCGTAAAGGTTGGACTTATTTAAGATGGGCATTGAGCATCTTTTAAAGCGAGACCGTAATAGTCACGAAAGGTCTTACTGTTTTTTTTAATTTCCGTTTATTTTGTAACCAACATGATAAACGTTAAGCTGTAGAATTTTATTTTTTACTAGCAATTCCAATTTTGCAGGTCAATAAAATAACGTTCCTTTCTCAGATCCTTGGTCTCTTGGCGCTCGTAATGGCCCGGACAAAAAACAGGTCTGAATTGACCTCAGCACGAATTTCCCGGGTCCATTATGATTTGAGGCCCTCATTCTGGGTTTATTCAGTCTGCTGGTATACCTTTTTTCGGAGACTGCCGAGCAATTGTTTTTCTAAGCACGGGTCTGTTGCAAGACCGTTAACAGCATGGCCTGTGATTGCTCACGTCAATCCAGGCCTGTTCTAGTTGCTTCAGGACAGTTAACCAGCACTGTGTCCCAGCATCTCTGTTTGGAAATCATGGCCCTACAAGACGATTGGATAGGCAGCAACTCATATGTGCACTTAATGTGTTTCTATAATGTAACAGACGCCCAAGCGCTTAAGTGTGTGTGTGTGTGTGTGTGCATGCGTGCGCGCATGTGTGTGTGTGTGTGTGTGTGTGTGTGTGTGTGTGTGTGTGTGTGTGTGTGTGTGTGTGTGTGTGTGTGTGAGTGACTGTGTGTGTATGTGTGTGTGTGTGCCTATGTGCGTGTGTGTGTGTGTGTGCGTGTGTGCGTGTCTGTGTGTGTGTGACTGTGTGTGACTGTGTGCGTGTGTGTGCGTGTGTGTGTGTGACTGTGTGTGTGTACCTTCTCCAGGTCGGGCTCCCTAAGAGCCAGGGCCAGCTCGTTGTTGTCCATGACCGACGCCGCCGCCACGTCCAGAGGGGTGGAGCCCCTCATCGATGGGGACGCTGGAGGGAGACAGTAACCATGGTTACTGAGGGCTGAACCAGAGGGGTGGAGCCCCTCGTCGATGGGGACGTTGGAGGGAGACGGTAACCATGGTTACTGAGGGCTGAACCAGAGGGGTGGAGCCCCTCATCGATGGGGACGGTGGAGGGAGACAGTAACCATGGTTACTGAGGGCTGAACCAGAGGGGTGGAGCCCCTCGTCGATGGGGACGCTGGAGGGAGACGGTAACCATGTTTACTGAGGGCTGAACCAGAGGGGTGGAGCCCCTCGTCGATGGGGACGCTGGAGGGAGACGGTAACCATGGTTACTGAGGGCTGAACCAGAGGGGTGGAGCCCCTCGTCGATGGGGACGCTGGAGGGAGACGGTAACCATGGTTACTGAGGGCTGAACCAGAGGGGTGGAGCCCCGAGTCGATGGGGACGCTGGAGGGAGACGGTAACCATGGTTACTGAGGGCTGAACCAGAGGGGTGGAGCCCCGAGTCGATGGGGACGCTGGAGGGAGACGGTAACCATGGTTACTGAGGGCTGAACCAGAGGGGTGGAGGCCCTCGTCGATGGGGACGCTGGAGGGAGACGGTAACCATGGTTACTGAGGGCTGAACCAGAGGGGTGGAGCCCCTCGTCGATGGGGACGCTGGAGGGAGACGGTAACCATGGTTACTGAGGGCTGAACCAGAGGGGTGGAGCCCCTCATCGATGGGGACGCTGGAGGGGGTTACCATGGTTACTGCGGGCTGAAAAAGGACCCTGACCACACCATCACCAGAAGTACCATAGCTCTGATTCAAGGAACTGGAGCTGAAGCTACACACTCAAGCTACACTTTTCCAAGGAAAGTGTAGCAATCAGAATTGCTTTAATATGAAAGAAACTGATTTACACAATAAAGGTGAACACAACTATGCATGGAAGGCATTTCTCAGAACAGAGTGTCGAGGTGTCCCTGAGCAAGGCCCCCGACCCTAACTGCTTTCGACGAGCTGGTTGTCGCCTTGCATCGCCGACTCCACCGTCGGTGTGTAAATGTGTGTTTGAATGGTTGTAAGTCGCGTTGGACAAAAGCCTGTGCTCAATGCCCTAAAATATATAAAAATAATTTGCATCAGCTTAACTTCTAATCAGAACCAACAAGAGTGAAGAGAGTACAAACGGTCCTCTGAAATGGCAAAGTCCTCCACCATCTTTGCTGAGTTGACTACGCCTGCCTCTGTATGACATGATTTTTGACCAATCAGAGCATCTCTTCCCTGATTGGTTTGAGGGATCCATCTCACCTGTCAATTACAGATGAGTGAATGAGTATTACACTAAGGGAGGGGATGGTCGCCTAGTTTCAAAATCTCTCTCACTTTACAACTCTAAAGTCCTATGACCTTTAGAGCCCAGTGCAACAGCGTGAAAACACACTAGGCCTCTTCTTGTCCAAAACAACCCACCTAGCCCCACGCTGCTGTTCTCCAGGAGGTAGCTGAGGTGGTCGAACATGGCCTTTTGGTTCTGACGGCTGATCCGGCAGAAGTAGCACAGGAAGCGGCAGCAGTTTGCCACCATCTTGGGAAAGGTGATTTCCTGTCATGAGGTTTAAAGAGAGAGTATGTTAAATATTGAAAGGTGATTTCCTGTCATGAGGTTTAAAGAGAGAGTATGTTAAATATTGAAAGGTGATTTCCTGTCATGAGGATTAAAGAGAGAGTATGTTAAATATTGAAAGGTGATTTCCTGTCATGAGGTTTAAAGAGAGAGTATGTTAAATATTGAAAGGTGATTTCCTGTCATGAGGTTTAAAGAGAGAGTATGTTAAATATTGAAAGGTAATTTCCTGTCACGAAGAATGTAGAGAGAGTATATTATATAGAAAGTTGATTTCCTGTTAAAAGAAATATAGAGGGTAGAAATGGTGACATTTTACATTACATTCTCCTTGCTCCAACAATGCAATCTACCAACCTTTTACAGCATTTAGACCTAATTATTGAGTAACTAGCTTTTAAGCCTAATCTTACCCTTAACCCCTAACCCTAAGAAAACTGTACGATTGAACATACATCACTTTTACATATGAATTACATGCTGTCACATACGTTGATTTCACTGCAATAGGACATTGTAACCAGAACCAGATACCTTGGACTTCCCCCACTATGGTACAGCAGGACGGTGTAACCAGTGTAAGTACCTTGGACTCTCCTCCACTCAGCACGTTGACCATGACCTCCATGACCGTCTCGTGCATGCCCAGCGCCCGCATCAGGTTGGGGTGCTGGTAGAAGACCTTGTTGTTCATGATGTCCCTGGAGGACAGGAGAAGAGTGTCAGGAACGGGAACCGCTCTTTAAAGGTTTGCCACTGGTACAGTGAGGGTAGAACAGAGAGGGACCCGGTCTCCACCCTCTCAGCGGACCCCTTTCCTACGTTTCTCCGCCCCTGAGAAGTGTTGCATTCACGCAACACTTGTGCTGACCAGGCAGAATGGATGCTCCTGATTGGTCAGAAATGAAGCGCCTGTGGTCTAAAATCGAGTGTCATCCAGAGGCAGGGGCAGTCAACTCTGTGAAAATTAGCATTTTCACAGCACATTTCACTCACTTATGACTGATGCCATTTCTATCCAACGACTACAGGGCCTTTAATTCAATTTAAATATTTTTCCCTGTTGCCTTGGATAGAAGTTCGAAAAGTTTTGATGAAGAGTTAGTAATTTCTTCTGTATTTTTTCCACAACCCACTTCAACACTGTGTTGCATCTTCTTGAATTATTGCTTAAAATGCCTCGGAGCACCAGCCTACATCCTGGACGTGGTCAGACCTTACAGCCTGTTTGGTACCCTCTGAGACGCCCTAATGGCTCCGGCCCAGCCTACATCCTGGACATGGTCAGACCTTACAGCCTGTTTGGTACGCTCTGAGACGCCCTAATGGCACAGCCCAGCCTACATCCTGGACGGTGTCAGACCTTACAGCCTGTTTGGTACCCTCTTAGACGCCCTAATGGCACAGCCCAGCCTACATCCTGGACGTGGTCAGACCTTACAGCCTGTTTGGTACGCTCTGAGACGCCCTAATGGCTCCGGCCCAGCCTACATCCTGGACGGTGTCAGACCTTACAGCCTGTTTGGTACCCTTTTAGACGCCCTAATGGCACAGCCCAGCCTACATCCTGGACGTGGTCAGACCTTACAGCCTGTTTGGTACGCTCTGAGACGCCCTAATGGCTCCGGCCCAGCCTACATCCTGGACGGTGTCAGACCTTACAGCCTGTTTGGTACCCTCTGAGACGGCCAGATGGCTCGCTGCTCCCTCAATACAAGGAGGGAATTTACATAATACTGATCTTTTCCCTCTACATCTTCCATCACCTAGAGAAAACTCCAAAATATAACTTTGTAGAATATGTATTCCTGGGTACCATCTTCATGGTTGGGCTTTTGATAAAAGCGTAAATGAATGTGATGTGGTAGAGAGCAAGAAATATTTGCCTATGAGGATTACTTTGGTTGAGTTGTATTAGACATGGATGTTGTTGCTCATATATATAAATATATATTTAAAAATAATTATATATACATATAAGTGAGATCATCCTCCATGTCTAATAAAGTGCAGAGCCTTTTGTGTGCGCATTTGTGCAGGTCTTTTACCATGGAGTGGACCCTGCTGCTACTCCCGCTATACTACTCTGTTGTTACCACATGAACCCTTCCAACTGCACACAGCTTGACCTTTGTCCCTCTGACTCATCCCTAAAACAATCCAGCACACGGCTGATGCCTCAAATCGACAAAGCTGAGGCTCACCCTAGTCTCACCCTAGTCATAGTCACCCTGGTCTCACCCTCCTCTCACCCTAGTCCTCTGATCATCAGCTTCTCCTCCTCCTTCCCCATGCGGACACTGAGCAGCGAGCGGATCTGGCCCAGTGCCGCCAGCAGCTTGATGGTGTCCTCCACAGACACAGCGTTGATGGTGTAGGTCTTGGGGAGCGCTCGTACCTGGAGAGACATAAGGAAAGGCAGTGGGACACACAGCACTCACCATGTACAGAGTTAGAGAGACACAGAGCTCACCATGTACAGAGTTAGAGAGACACAGACGTCACCATGTACAGAGTTAGAGAGACACAGAGCTCACCATGTACAGAGTTAGAGAGACACAGAGCTCACCATGTACAGAGTTAGAGAGACACAGAGCTCACTATGTACAGAGTTAGAGAGACACAGAGCTCACCATGTACAGAGTTAGAGAGACACAGAGCTCACCATGTACAGAGTTAGAGAGACACAGAGCTCACCATGTACAGAGTTAGAGAGACACAGACGTCACCATGTACAGAGTTAGAGAGACACAGAGCTCACCATGTACAGAGTTAGAGAGACAGGTTTTGAGGAACACACACATACACCCACCTGCCCTCCGATGCCGTCATACTGCCGGTGAAGCAGGACGAACATGGCCCTGACGAGCTCGGGGTCCTCGATGACCGACTCCTGAGCCCAGCGGACCATCGTGTCAGAGATCAGCTGCTGGAGGGTGCCTGGACAAGAGAGGAGGAGGAGGAGGAGGAGGAGGAGGAGGAGAAAGAGGAGGAGGAGGAGGAGGAGGAAGAGGAGGAGGAGGAGGAGGAGACAAAGGTAAAGCACCATACTGGTCTGGGGAATCAAGAAGTACAGTATTTATAGTAGTACTGCTTTAGACAAGAAGAAGTTTGAAATTGAGCGTGTAAGAAAAGGCCAAATGGACTAAAACCAGTGGAACTAAAGCAGACTTTGGGTTGCCCTTACTGGGCTTCTTGTCCTTCTTCTTCTTGGGCAGCTCATCGGTCTTCCTCTTGAGGTTGGCCACCTTCTCCACCAGCGACATCAGACGGCCCCGGAAGGTGCAGTCGCCGTCGCAGTCGTTTCCTTTGTCCTCGTCAATCTCTATGCCTGCGGACATCTCAGAACTTTAGCACACATCATCTCCTGGCAGAACAAGAAGTTATTTATTGGAGTTCAAGATTAACAAAACTAATCTTTAGGATGCAAAGTTGAGTGACCGTGGATAGTCCTCTCTGCCCACCTGAAAGCCTTGCCAGGTATTACAGTGAAGTCACTTTCTTTTGGGACAGGTGTAACAATTCTGGTGAGGCGAAAAGGTTCTTCAACCACACGCCAAAATCACACTCGATCATAGTTATGTTTTACATTCCGAACTAACCATACACACATCACATTGTTACTCAAGAACTACATTGAGCATGAAAGTGTTGCATAGCCTGGCTTGTGACGTCTGTGGCGCCTCAGTTGTGCACACGTTCAACGCCGCATTTTGATAGTCAATTTAGCTCCTCCTCTTGACTCTCGCTGCCAGATAGTAAGTAAGAAACAAATGCATGTTTATGCATTAATTCTCTTTTAGGTGGTCGCTTTGATGTGTCTCAATGTCTATCTTAGCGTTTTGCTGCTAAGGCTCGGTGTGTCTGCTGTATTGTAGTACTGAGTGTACATGCTCTCAGTGATCAGAGTTCAGTGTACATGCTCTCAGTGATCAGAGTTCAGTGTACATGCTCTCAGTGATCAGAGTTCAGTGTACATGCTCTCAGTGATCAGAGTTCAGTGTACATGCTCTCAGTGATCAGAGTTCAGTGTACATGCTCTCAGTGATCAGAGTTCAGTGTACATGCTCTCAGTGATCAGAGTTCAGTGTACATGCTCTCAGTGATCAGAGTTCAGTGTACATGCTCTCATTGATCAGAGTTCAGTGTACATGCTCTCATTGATCAGAGTTCAGTGTACATGCTCTCAGTGATCAGAGTTCAGTGTGCATGCTCTCAGTGATCAGAGTTCAGTGTACATGCTCTCAGTGATCAGAGTTCAGTGTACATGCTCTCAGTGATCAGAGTTCAGTGTACATGCTCTCAGTGATCAGAGTTCAGTGTACATGCTCTCATTGATCAGAGTTCAGTGTACATGCTCTCAGTGATCAGAGTTCAGTGTACATGCTCTCAGTGATCAGAGTTCAGTGTACATGCTCTCAGAGTTGAGTGTACATGCTCTCAGTGATCAGAGTTGAGTGTACATGCTCTCAGAGTTGAGTGTACATGCTCTCAGTGATCAGAGTTGAGTGTACATGCTCTCATTGATTAGAGTTGAGCATGTTTTATGTCGACATAGCGCTGCGCAGCGCGCTGGTGCTCAGTGAAGCAAGGGGTATACAACTACAACACTACTTCCCCAATTATACATATTCTTGTATAAACCAAGTATGATGATTTACTATTCCCCTGCTCTACCACATTTCCATCCACTCACTCACACCCTGTCCTCGTGGTTCAGTATTATGATTCATGTGCTACGACACGAACGCAACGGGATACATTCAGTCAAGAGTTGGATGAGATGAAACCGTGTCTTCAGTAAAAATGAGTTGGTACCGCAGTGGATCATGAGGTCTTCATGGAAGGCCATCAGCTGCTCCCTGATGCCCTCTGGACAGGGACACTCGTGCTTCTCATCCTTGAAGTTCAGCAGCATGTTTATCTGGAGAGACACACATCCCATCAGTATCCTTTACAACTGTACCAGAGACACACATCCCGTCAGAATCCTTTACAACTGAACCACAGACACACATCCCGTCAGTATCCTTTACAACCATACCAGAGACACACATCCCGTCAGTATCCTTTACAACTGTGCCAGAGACACACATCCCGTCAGTATCCTTTACAACTGAACCACAGACACACATCCCGTTAGTGTCCCGACCAATATGCTGAGTGCGTGTCTCGCGTTGTTAACATGCCCAGGAGACGGGCAGCAGCCCTCCTCTCTATTGAGCCATCGTTTGGTCAGTATTTCTCCACATCAGGCGAAGTACAAAGTACCCTATTCTATCTAGTATCCACTAGATAGAGATAGAGTTCTTTACCAGCTCTACAACAGTGAAGAGCAGGTAAAGAACTGTTTGGCCAGTGGAGCTCTAGGGATAGTGTAACGCACATAGGCGTATGTAATACAGCTTCCATCGACTTAAATTAGACTGTATATAATACAGACTACTATGAAAACAACTACAACTACAACTATGAAAGAAAGACTAAACAGATTTAACAAAGAAGGTATATAATATAGATTAAACAGACTTTCCATATGTGTACATTGTTGGAAACTATCGCTGACTCTTTTCTCTTAAAACAACTAGAAATACAAAATGACCCGCCAAGTAAAGTCTGTGTGGGAAACAGAAAAAAGTGCATTAGCTTAGTGGCTGGCATGAGCAACTTGTTGAAGGATTTCATTGTAGTAACATAGATGGCTGTTGAGATATGATATGGATATTTGTTTTGCGTGTTACCCCGGCTGTCAGTGGGTAAAGGGCATTTGACGGCATTGACATGCGAGCAAATGAAAAAGAGCGTTTAATAAAACTAAGGATTGATTTGGGTTTGATATGGGTTCCATTGTTGGAAACAATTAGGGAAATATAAATATGCAACTCAAAAAAAAAAATAACATAGGTCTATTTGTTTTTAGATATTTGAACGTTGAAATGTTAAATATTTTCTATTTAAGACAACAAATAAAAAAACTGTTTATGTATAATGACGTGAATATTATATTTTTTTCACAGTCAAGTTAATATATTTGTATTAGACACTCCCTTATCCAACAAAAATAATCATCAAATTACCATTGATGATAATATGCGTCATTCCATTTTTGCGGAGGCTCTAGAATAACTGATTACTCCAGACTTCCCGTCTGATTATGTCCTTCAAGTCTTCCTTTTGTATGTTGTGGCCACACAGCACCTGACGGCTGACCCCTGGTGGTATGACGGAGAGGTGACGACTGGAGACACACGTGTGGGTTTATCTGTGGGGTGTATGTTGTGGATCTATGGAAGCAGACTTTCACCAGTCATCTCTTACTTATGTCAACCACTCTAAACCTCAACCTCAAAATTCTCTGAGGCAGACCACACCTCATCACCGCCGATCTACAGAGACCAAAGTAAACACAAACAACAGTCCTTCTGGGGCTCTGTGGGTTAACCATTGTGTGGTACAGCCTTCCGTTCCAAACCACTTAAATAGTTAACGAGGCATGATTCATTCATTAGAGTTTTAATGACGATGTTAAATATCACTTAGTTCTTTGATTGATTTATGGAAAGGAGGACTTTAAGATTTGCACTCAAATGGTTTTCTTGGTCTTTGGTCTATTTCTGAATGTCGCTTCTGAAGAAATGGGGCAGAATTTCTCTTCTAAAATAACTTGTGGCATAAATTTTAAATTATTATGCTTATTCAGAACCCACGTTAATATTTGCACTAAATATACGGTTGAGTTCATTCAATTGGTATTTTCATGTTCCAGGCGAAAGCTCTAAATGCTCCTGGGAAGAATTGGTACAGCAAAGTCCTTTGGACACATTTTATTGGCTATGAAGCCATGATATACTGTTAAGGTGCTTTCATCACCCAGGCCGGTACAGTCCTTTTTCAATAAACAAGGCCAAGTGTTGTTATCCAGCGCACATGGTGACACACGTGTTGTCCAGATTGTGAATAGATATTAGCAGCAACAAACCCTGTTCCCTACTGTCCCTTCTGGCCCCTACCTGTTCCTGCGGTGGGGAGCGGAACTCCTTCGTCTTCTTGGCAGTGAGCGCGGCGGACATGTTGAGCGCCTGCATCACCTCGTTGTAGCGGAACTTCTGGTTGGCCTGGAGGCAGGCTACGAAGTCGTCGGAGAAGGCCACCACGGCCTCGATGCGGTGACGCACCTGGCAGTCACACAGGTACTGCAGCAGACGGCACATCTGCAGGAGAAGGTTAGTAGCTTGTGAATGAATAACTTCTGGACCATTTAGTGCTGCTGTCCTCAAGAGTTCAGGGCTGCAAAAAGAGAACGATTTTGAAACTAAATAACCCAAAGAACCTCCCATCTGTCTCCGCTCCCCCGACACATTTCTTCACCGTTAAGAAGTGTTGCCCTCACACACCTGTGATTGACAGATAAGATGTATCCCCCAATCAATCAGGGAAGAGATGCCCTGATAGGGCAGAAATGAGTCAGGAGCGTACTGAATTAACTCGGAATAGATATACTGACATCAGCTTGTCCTTTTTCTCACTAATATCTGACAGATGGCAATGCCAACCTTCTGGTTGTGAGGCTTCTGTTGCGAAGAGCCACCAGTTATTCAAACTATTTGTTTCAGAATGGTTTGTTTACGTTTCACCTGCAACGGGAAATTCTGCGAGAAGTGAGAAGGTACAAACTTCAGGATGACGGGGGCCTTCATGCTTTTGGGCGGATAGCACCCTACGTCATCCAGGATCGCTACGTGACTAAGTTGGTATACACCCTCGACCTGCGCGTGCCCGAAAGGGATACATCCAGTTCTAAAGCACTGCCTCGGGCAGTCAGTAGGAAGGAAATAGAACCAGCCATCACGACACACACACACAGGAGAGTTCTCCCACACGGCAACATGGAGCACCAGGTCATGTATCAGGGTCACCCAGCTTTTATAGTAAACCGGTCTTCTAACACCCCTACCCTGCGTCCTGGAGGAGCCAAGTTAAAGTCATCTAGGGGGCTTTAACTGGGCTCCTCCAGACTAGGACAAGGAAGGAGGAAAATATAATCTGAGTTCTATGTGTGCAGTACCCCACCAGGTCTCACCTGGAGTTTCACTGGCTCTGGAAGCTTCATCTGGAGCAGTCCTCTTCCTCCTCCTCCTGCTCCGTCAGCCCCGTCCGCCACCTCCGGAGCCGAGGCCTGCGCGGTCCTCTCCTCCGGGCCGCCGGCTCCCTCGGAGAACACGGTGGGCTCGATCAGCTGCAGGACGTTCTTCAGGTCTCCGTTGTGGAACACGCCCATGATCAGCAGCGTGTAGAAGAGCTTGATGAGGGGCACGAAGAGGAACTCGCTGCTCCCGCCCACAGGGTCCCTCACGTGCATGCTGCCCTCCCTCACCGCCTCGGTCAGCATGCCGATGGTCTTGGTCTTCAGGGTCTCCAAGGGGAACTCGGGGCTGTGCTGGAAGCAGTCCCACGACAGGGCCGGCGCGCTGCCGCCCCCTCGCGAGCCCGCTCGGCGGACGAAGCTCGGGGAGGAGAAGTGCATCCTGGGCCTCAGCGAGGTGCTGAGGCCGATGCCGGGCAGCGCGTGCTTCTTGGTGTGGTCGGGGAACAGCGTGATGGTCTTGGTCTCCTCGGTCATGGGCACGATGTACTCGTTGTTCATCATCAGGCGGGCCGTGGCGTAGCTGCTCAGGTGGATGTCCATGAGGAGGTCGTAGTAGCCGGTCCGCAACAACCCTGAGGGAGGAAAAAAGACTCAAGCACATGTTTGGGGGGGAGGCGCCCGACGACACCCGCTCTCAGAGCACAATGTGTTGCTTCTGTGCACTTGGTCAGCTCGTAAGGCAGAAGAGCATTAGTGTTGGTAACTGCAGCGGGGCCCTCTCAGTCTTCCTTTACCATGAAAGGCATACAAATTTGAAATGCCCTACCTACTAAATAAAAATACAAATAGGTCCCAGGACTTTTAACGATTTATGTAGGAAAGCATAACTAGGGAAGGGGGTGATGTAGCACATCCGTCATGTTGTTAACCTGTTCTGCGTTGTCCCTGACAAAAAAAAGAACTCTAACAAATCCGACGTGCGTGGGCCGGGGCGTCTCTGGGGAACACGGCCTGGCGGCCGACCAGGGGCAGTACCTGGCATGTACTTGTTCTCTATGGCCTGGAGCAGCTGGGCCTCATCCACGTGGGAGCAGAGGGCGTGGGCCACCCGGTTGTTCCCCAGGGCGCACACGGCCGAGTACAGCCGCAGGGTGTGGTAGTGGAACTTCAGCAGCTCGGCGTGCTCTGACAGCTCCTGGATGTCCATGGACCTGGGGGGCAGCGGGGCACAGGAGGGGGGCCAGAGCTCTGCTCAGAGTGTGTTGGGCCTACGGTCTGCGCCACGGAGGGAGCTTCAACGTCTGTGGGTACCTGTTCTCCTCAGGGATATGAAGGGCCATGAACTGCAGCGGCTCGTTGCACTGGACTAGCCATCCATGTCTGTCGTTCACCCTGGACACCGACACCTAGGGCAGGAGACACAAGAGGTTAGCCTTTGATTAACACAGACTATAGGGCAGGAGATACAAGAGGTTAGCCTTTAATTAACACCGACTATAGGGCAGGAGATACAAGAGGTTAGCCTTTAAGTAACATCCACTATAGGCCAGGAGATACAAGAGGTTAGCCTTTAAGTAACACAGACTACAGGGTAGGACACACAACAGGATAGCCTTTAAGTAACACCGACTATAGGGCAGGAGATACAAGAGGTTAGCCTTTAAGTAACACCGACTATAGGCCAGGAGATACAAGAGGTTAGCCTTTAAGTAACATCCACTATAGGCCAGGAGATACAAGAGGTTAGCCTTTAAGTAACACCGACTATAGGGCAGGAGATATAAGAGGTTAGCCTTTAAGTAACACCGACTATAGGCCAGGAGATACAAGAGGTTAGCCTTTAAGTAACACAGACTACAGGGTAGGACACACAACAGGATAGCCTTTAAGTAACACCGACTATAGGGCAGGAGATACAAGAGGTTAGCCTTTAAGTAACACCGACTATAGGGCAGGAGATATAAGAGGTTAGCCTTTAAGTAACACAGACTATAGGGCGGGAGATACAAGAGGTTAGCCTTTAAGTAACATCGACTATAGGGCGGGAGATACAAGAGGTTAGCCTTTAAGTAACACCGACTATAGGGCAGGAGATACAAGAAGTTAGCCTTTAAGTAACACCGACTATAGTGGCGGGAGATACAAGAGGTTAGCCTTTAAGTAACACTGACTATAGGCCAGGAGATACAAGAGGTTAGCCTTTAAGTAACACTGACTATAGGGCAGGAGATACAAGAGGTTAGCCTTTAAGTAACACCGACTATAGGCCAGAAGATACAAGAGGTTAGCCTCTAAGTAACACTGACCATAGGGCAGGAGATACAAGAGGTTAGCCTTTAAGTAACACCGACTATAGGGCAGGAAATACAAGAGGTTAGCCTTTAAGTAACACTGACTATAGGGCAGGAGATACAAGAGGTTAGCCTTTAAGTAACACAGACTATAGGGCGGGAGATACAAGAGGTTAGCCTTTAAGTAACATCGACTATAGGGCGGGAGATACAAGAGGTTAGCCTTTAAGTAACACCGACTATAGGGCAGGAGATACAAGAAGTTAGCCTTTAAGTAACACCGACTATAGTGGCGGGAGATACAAGAGGTTAGCCTTTAAGTAACACTGACTATAGGCCAGGAGATACAAGAGGTTAGCCTTTAAGTAACACCGACTATAGGGCGGGAGATACAAGAGGTTAGCCTTTAAGTAACACTGACTATAGGGCAGGAGACACAAGAGGTTAGCCTTTAAGTAACACCGACTATAGGGCGGGAGATACAAGAGGTTAGCCTTTAAGTAACACTGACTATAGGCCAGGAGATACAAGAGGTTAGCCTTTAAGTAACACCGACTATAGGGCAGGAGATACAAGAGGTTAGCCTTTAAGTAACACCGACTATAGGGCAGGAGATACAAGAGGTTAGCCTTTAGTTCTTAGGCTACAGATTTGTTTCACACTCAATGCGGTTTCAGTTTGATCACTGCACACTTCATTGGTAGAGACCAGACCGGTGGAATACATTGATACAATACATCTGAATCATTTCTGGAACACAATCAGTCAAGCACCAAAGTGAAATGAAAACATCTGAATACTAAACAGAGTAGACATGATTAATGACCTAGATTCACAAAATAGAATGAATACTGAACAGATATACAATAATGATCCGTTAGCTCAATCTTGGTGTAACTCCATATTTTCACATGTATTTGAATACTAGTATCCTTGTCTCAGTGGACTTCAAACGTTAGGCAGCAGGGCAGGAGAACCAACATCATTTTGAACACGATTGATTTTGATGTTTATTTATATTGATCAAGTTGAAGGCAAATCAATAATAGACAGGATATACCACGAGTGCAAGACCGGTAAGTGAGAGATTCTGATTATTTAGAGGTAAACCTGACGTTGCCCTTGATGGTACCAGCTGACAGCGTTCAATTCTGACCTGGTTTCCCAGATCCAGGTTGCAGCTGGACTATGGTGCTGGGGAAAAGGTTTCAACCTGGCTTAATATGTGAGGAATCTGGTCTCCATCTGACGGAGGGCTCCCAACCAGGACAGCCCTCCGCCGCGGGGCCTCTGCTGGCGCCCCATAGCTACCGAGGCAGCGCTCATGCCTATGGTTACGGACATCGTTTGGCGATCTCCAATAAACCCTCTTAGATCTTGTTTGTATGTTCAAGCTAAGTAGCTCATATCTCTCATAGAGATATGAGACGGTTACTTTTATGAAGTCAATTGGTCGTAGCGGTGGCAGATAATTCAACAAAAAAATAAATAAGAAGACGATCGCGAAGTCCAAAAAAAAATAAGAAAGTCAGATGATAATATACCACATGAACACCACAGTGTGGTGCCCCTGTAGCCCCTGGACACAGGGAGGGATGTGAAGCCCACCTTAGGGAAGTGGTTGGGGAGCCGACTCCACAGCACCGAGGTGAGGAGCTGCACGTGGAGCCGCGGGGGGCACTGCGGAGCCGGGTTCATCTTCTCACTCTTGAACAGACCGGCCGACACCGGCATCACGTTCTGGACCAGGGACAGACCACACTCATCAGACCACTGGTTAGAAGACCTACCGGGACATGGAGCTCTGACCCGCTGCAGGCCTACTGTAGCTGGGCTCTGACCTGCTGCAGGCCTACTGTAGCTGGGGTTTTATATATTTACAATTTGTTTTATTAATTAACATCAACATTAGTGCTAAAACATAACATTTATTTTTCCCTCAGAAGGTTTAATTTACCCAGAGACGATGTCTACAGTCTCTACTTTAATCTATGCTGAAATGTTGACGGATGCTTGCGGTGCTTTGGTGAGCCGAGGGAAGGCGCTCAAAGCGCTGAGGGCTGGGAGTGATTATGAATCCGACTCAGCTTTAAGGTCACGTGACGCAGCGTAACACCGCCCCCTGGAGACTCCGCTAACTGACTCATTTCCCACGATACATTAGAGTGGTTATTTGATCGGTTTGGACTGATATCCAACTGAGTCCAGATGAACCTAGAAAACACTACAACTACAGAAACAGAAACTAGATATATGAATTCAAGAGAGAGTTATTTTCGTGGGTTGGACGAGTGTGTGGCATATCTAATTATTAATTTGTGTTTTGTCAAAATCTGCCATGGGGGGGATAGAGTATAGTGTTTTATTTGATGTTGATGACTGTGTCCTCACCTTGATGTGACCCAGTTCAAACTGGAACACGTTGGGACTGGTGGCCTGAGCAAAGACTGCAGGGAACAGCTTGGTGCTGGGCTCCACCTGAAGGAGAACACGGTCCCAAGGGCCTTCAGTCTCCTCCCTTTGGTTTAGACAAACCCTTCATCCGTTCTAGCGCAGTGGAACTGCTCTGCATACTAGTACTATATTGTATAATACTACATTGTTCAATTGTTAAAGATAAATATAAGACAGCAATCACAAATACCAACAATTCATAATGCTAATGTTTTTGTTTGATTCCTGTGGGAGAGAAACACGTTTATGTAGCACTTTTTTTTGTTAAATAGAACAAATTCTGTTAATTTTCTCCGGAAAACATCCTTTTTTGTAGACACTTATCAAAAGAATACTGGGGTTGATTTCCTTGTTTGTGCGGAGAAACCTGAGAGTAAAAAAAAGTATGCTTTTTCTGGCCGATCAACAGCCAGTTGGAATCCATGTAACTGGTAGCTGTGATCGAATGAATTAAAGGGACTTTTAACCTTGTTGCCTATGAAGAACATGCTTAAAGGGAACAGGAAAAGGGAAGAGGGGAGGAGCAGAGCTGTCTATTTTAAAGTCTGGACTAGGCTAGCTTGAAATAAAAATGCTGGCATATTGTACCTTTGGAGTGATATTGGAATCATTTGTTTGGTGGTGTAACATGGAATTGTCATCTTACCTCATAGCTTCTACAGAATGTTACGTGGTGAACAATGCAAGCAACAGTAGGAGGACGTGAAGGTGTACCTGGTAGTAAGTGCTGAGCTCTTTCCCGTTGGCCGTGAAGGTGAGCAGTCCGTTGGCGGTGTCCACCAGACATCCGATCTCCAAGCCGTTGTTGTTGCTGCGGCTCTGGCCTGGACTGGTGCACTCTCCAGCCCACACCATGTAGCAGTTGCTGCGCTTTATGCTGGCAGACAGAAACACACAGAGATATAGCGAACCTGAGGCACTTCTCTGGTTGAAAACCAAAACACAATGACAAGGATCCACTTTGAAGAAAGAAAGTATTAGACAGGGGTTACACGCTATTGATGGACAGAAAAACTTTATATGGGAGTGTCAAATGCTGAGTGCTCTTTGGCAACAGTTTTGTTGTCTCATTAGATTCATAGCTGCAGGATTTCACATCTGATATTTTTAGCCTTTCATTTACTGAAGAAACCCTGCCAACTCCATGCTGTCCAGACCTAATTAACAAAGCGATTCTGCTCTGGCTGTGCCAGGCTACGCTACCCCCTAGGGTGCTGAGAAAGGAGGGAGGACTTACCTCTCGTGAACTTTGCCCTTCTCGTCTCCAAGGGTGACAGTGACCGTGCGCACCTTGTGCAGCTCAAAGGAAGGGTCGTACTGATGGAAGTCAGAGGTGACCCATCCCACCCACACACTCCCGGGCTCCTGCCCCGGGAAGACGCGCACCGAGAAGAAGTACTGACCAGAGGGGAAAGATATGGGAGATCAGGTTAAAACCACATCCAGCCTCTTCAACACGAGAAGGTACAACCATTGGAAGACACAGGAGGTTAGGCTATAACCACATCTAGTGTCTTCAACATGAGAAAATACAACCAGTGGTAGACACAGGAGATAAAGTTATAACCAGAACCAGTGTCTTCAAACATGAGAAGGTACCAGTGGGGGAAGACACAGGAGGTCAGGTTGAAATCCAGCATCTTCAACGGTTTAAAGGAGACATATTATGGTGTTTTCCCAACAAGTAAACATAGTATTTGAGTTCCAGAAAACATGTTTTTGAAGCTGATTGTTGCAAAAAGCGTTTAGTTAAAGAACTTCTTCCAACTGTGGGGCCTACTATCCTCTCGCTTATGAATCTTTCGCTTTCAACAGGAATTGTTCCCTCCAATTTCAAGGCTGCGGTGATAAAACCGCTACTCAAAAAGCCTGGCCTAGACCCTGACTTAGTCAGGAACTATCGGCCTATATCGAACCTGACCTTCCTGTCCAAGGTACAGGAAAGGATTGTAGCAAAGCAAATCGTCGATTATCTGACGAGGAATAATCTCTTCGAACCTTTCCAGTCAGGGTTCAGGAATTTCCACTCAACTGAAACTGCTGTTACAAGAGTTGTAAATGACATCCTTCTTGCCTTGGATAAAAATACAAGCTCAATGCTTGTGCTGCTGGACCTGAGTGCTGCGTTCGACACGATCGACCATAGCATTCTTCTTCACCGTCTTGAGCACTATGTTGGTTTCGGGGGTACGGCTCTTGGTTGGCTTGAATCGTACCTCACAGATAGAACCCAATTTGTGCTCCATGAGGGTTCAGAATCAAAACACTGCAAACTACGCTTTGGCTTACCACAAGGGTCGGTCCTTGGCCCATTACTTTTTGCAATTTATATGCTTCCCTTGGGCGACGTTATCCGCAGCTTCGGAATTAGTTACCACTGCTACGCGGATGACACCCAGCTCTTCATTCCAGTGGATTCAGGGAACTCGCCCCAGATCCAGAGGGTTGAGTCCTGTCTAGCTGCGGTGAGGGGCTGGATGTCACAAAACTTCCTCCAGCTTAACACTGGGAAGACAGAGCTGATAATTATCGGCTCGAAGCGGGACCGGAGAGAGTTTGAGGATGTCTCACTGTGGTTGGATGGACTCGCCATCCTACAGAGTGCATCAGTCAAGAATCTTGGGGTCCTGTTCGACCCTCAACTGTGCTTCAACCAACATGTTAGAAGCATAACTAGAATTGCCTTCTTTCATCTGAGAAACATTGCAAGAATCAGACCAATGTTATCTGCAGCGGATGCAGAGACACTGATTCATGCATTTGTTTCATCAAGACTGGATTATTGCAATGCACTGTTCTCGGGACTACCAAAATCTACCACAAAAAGTCTACAGCTTGTACAGAATGCTGCAGCTAGACTGCTGACCAGAACGAGAAGGTTTGATCATATCACACCTATTCTCGCCTCTCTGCACTGGCTACCAATAACTTTCAGATCGGACTTTAAGGTGCTACTGCTAACCTATAAAGCCGTGCATGGATCTTCTCCATCCTACCTGAAGGACCTGATCATTCCTTATAGTCCTTCTCGGTCCCTCCGGTCTTCGGGAGCTGGCCTTCTTTCACTGCCGAAGGTTAAAAAGAAATCGGCCGGACAGAGAGCGTTTGCCTATCGAGCCCCCTTCCTATGGAATAGGCTGCCACAAGTGATCAGGGAAGCTGACTCTGTGGAGCTATTCAAAGGAAAGCTCAAAACGCACCTCTACGATCTTGCATTTGGAACATAGGATTGTGAAAACGATTGTGAAAATGCGAAGTGAAGACCACTCTGGTTGTTTGTGTTGTTAATGCAGTATACATTCCCGCTATGTACTGTTCCGTTCTAATTCACTATTCTGTCTGTTCTAGCATGTTGCGGTGACTGGACTGGATGCCTGGACTCTCCTCATGGTCAACCGGCCAGCACCACATCACCATTTTTGTGCATGTATTTACCTGTATGTCAATTATGGCACCCATTGCACTCCTGACCATCCCTGGAAGAAGGATCCCCCACTATGCGTTTCTTCTCAAGATTTCTTCCTTGCTAATTTCAAGGGAGTTTTTTCTTGCCCTTGTGGGGGCTTGGGTAAAGGGGGGTGTCATAAATATTTGACTTGTTAAGCCCTTTGAGACTGTAATGGTGATTAAGGGCTATACAAATAAAATTGAATTGAATTGAATTTAAAAAAAAATCTTGCCTACCGCTATTCCCCTCTGTTTCAGTCCCTTCAGAATGCGCTGTTTCTGGTGTCTGTAGCTTTAATGTAAATGAGCTGCTGCCCATTGACCAATGAGCTGTCAGACTGAACCACAGCATGGAGGAGAAGGGATTGTTGCCTTTCACGGACTCCTGGAGCTCTATATCTATATAATATAATATAATATAATATAATAATAATAACAACAACAATAATAATAATAATAATAATAATAATAATAATAATAATATAATATATGGGTATTTATATAATATTATATCTAATATCACGGCCAAGAGCTATGTGCACCTCGGATGATATTATGAATCATAAAGACTGCGTCTGATGTCTCTGGTACTTCCACAACAAGTAAAGACTCGTAGTGGGGGATATCTCGGCCATGGTTGAGAAGAATTGGGGCAAAGGAACTTTGGCCTTGACTCTCTGAAGTCCATGAACCGCGACATGGAGGAGAAAGGGATTGTACTCCCGGAGCTGAGGTATCCCCCGCCGGACTGTCCAGTGGGGGGAGCTCGGAGGCAGTCCGGCAGCTCAGCTCCGGGAGTACAATCCCTTTCTCCTCCATGTCTCCTCCTCCGGACTGCCGCCCAAGCTTTGGCGGCAGTCCGGCAGCTCCGACGGGGGGAGCTTGTCCGGCAGTCCGGCAGAGAAAGGGATTGTCCTACCAAGCTGAGCTGCCGCCGAGTTCCCCCCGCCGGAGCTGCTCGTCCACTGGTCTACAAAATCGTAGCTATGCTCTGATTGGAGGGGAGTGGGGAAGGGGGAGGTAATGTTCAAATGTGCCCCCTCCCTACGTAGGAGGGGGCGCCGAAACTGACTCGCTCGTTTGGTAACTGTAGGCGGGGTACTTTCAGAAATGCATATCTCACTCAAGTGTGGGAGCACCAGAGACCCAAAACAACACCCCAAATCCCAGGAAAAGTGGTGTTTTCATAATATGTCCCCTTTAACTATATGTGGGCCTTAACATAATAAACTCAACCTACTTATGTTGAAGATGCTGGATGTGGTTTTAACCTGACCTACTGTGTCTTCCACATGGTGTACCTTTTTACCAAAATCGATTACTCATATAGGAGCATTGTGCACACGGTGCCCAGTCTAAATTGTCGCCACACGTCTCCCCAATACACAGCTGTGTGCAATTGGTCAACAACATCACATGAATCATTCTGTCAGGATCTGGTATCCGTAAAGATTTGGTATCTTCTCAAATCAAGATCATAGTGTCCAACTCTTTGATTAATTATATATTAACCAGTTCCGGTCCAGATTCGTAAAATTGTGAGGGATTATGGAGATTTGTATGACTGACTACAAGCGCATACAAGGCTTTTGATTGGCTTTTGATGAATCCGACAATTGAAAGGAATCACTACATACGGATATAGTGGACACACAGTATAGTGTGAGACCATTCACAATGCACATTTTAGGTTTACATACGTCACCTCATTTACCAATAACAGCATATACTTTGATAACACGCTCATAATAATAGAACATTATCAAAAGGCATGTGTAGGGATGAACCAATAACAGTATTGATAATGGTATTGGCCCAAACCAAGTCAAAATACTGTATTGGCAGTATACATACACACACACGCACGCGCGCACACACACACACACACACACACACACACTATGGGATGACCTTAAATCTAGGACAATTCGAAACCTCAATCGATAGGCATTTAGTCGGCGTCAACTTCAAAATAATCATTAGCCTATAGTTTGTTGCATTAATGAATTTATAGTTGTAGGATTTTACTTAATTTTAATTGACAAACCATCAAATCTTTTTTTTATTTTAGTGTCAGTTTCCTTTGAAAAAATAATAAAAAGTAGCCATTTTTTATTTCCATATTATTTAACATCTGACAATAATAAAAAAAACAATAATAATAAAAATTGATTTTATATAGCGCCTTTCAGGATACTTCAGTTGCTTCACAGGAGTGGGAGGTGAGGGTGTGTGTGTAGCTGAGTGCGAGTGCATAATGCGCAAGGCGCTGGGTGGGGTCGTGAGTTAGAGGCCATAGGCCTCAGAGAAAAGGTGTGCTCTCGTGTACTTTTTGAAAGTGTCCACGGAAGGGGCACAGCGGATGTTGGGGGGGGAGCTGGTTCCACAGAGTGGGGGCGGACACGCAAAAGGCCCTGTCCCCAGAGGTCTCGAGTCTCGTGCGGGGAATTGCCAGCCGGTCCTTGTCAGAGGACCTGAGGGACCGCAGGGGGGTGTAGGGGTGGAGGAGGTCAGAGAGGTAACGGGGGCCAGAGCGTGAAGGGACTTGTATGTGAGGAGTAGAATTTTGGATTAAATGCAGATCTTGACTGGTAACCAGTGGAGCTGCATCAGGGTGGGGGTGATGTGCTGCCAGGGCTTAATGCCAGTTAAGACCCTGGCAGCTGAGTTCTGCACATATTGCAGTCTGTCCAGGGTTTTAGAGACTGGTGAGTATGGCGTTGCATTAGTCCAGGTGGGTAGAAATGAAGCAGTGGATCAGGGTTTCAGTAACTGAGTCTGTTCTAAATGTGGGACTGGAATGATAGGGTGGGGTCCAGGATGACACCCAGGTTGCGGACTACGGGTGATGGGGTGATGGAGTAGCCATCCACTTCCAGCAGTAGATCACCAACCTTCCTGAGCAGTGACTCTGGGGCCACCACCATGAGTTCAAACTGTTCAGTTTTATTGCTGTTCAGTTTGAGGAGGTCACAGTGGACCAGGCGGGAGCTGAGGGGAGGGTTTGGTGCTGATATATAGTTGAGTGTCATCAGTGTCATCAGTGGAAACTGAGACCGTGGTGACGAATAATTTGGCCAAGGGGAGCATGTATCTGGTGAAGAGGAGAGGGCCGAGCACAGATCCCTGCGGTACGCCATGATTGGCTGGAGCCAGGGAGTTGGCATCTTTCAGGGTGACATATTGTTTGCGGTTGGAAAGGTAGGACTGAAACCAGGAGAGGGCTGAGCCCCTGAGGCCGATGAGGTCAGAGAGACGGGTAAGGAGGATGGAATGGGACACTGTGTCAAAGGCTGAAGAGATCAAGGAGGATGAGAATGGAGATGAGGCCATTGTCGGCGGCAGTGAGAAGGTCGTTGGTGATTTTAGTGAGGGTGGTCTCAGTACTGTGTCGAATTCTGAAGCCTGATTGGAGGGGTTCAAAGAGCTCATGGTGGGACATGTGATGTTGGAGCTGGGAAGCCACTGCTCTTTGCAGGATTTTACTTAGGAAAGGAAGGTTGGAGATCGGACGAAAAACCAAAATAATATCATAAATGAGTAGGGCTTTGTTATTTAGTGAGCAAGTGTTCAGTAACATGAATGTGGCAGCCCTGATAGTGGAAGCTAACAGGGCTGCCAGGTCACAGGGGTCACAGGGCAATTGATGCAGAGCTGGGGACGTAGGTTGACGGCCCGCGGGCGTGGTTTGTTTTGATGACGTTGCCTCAGTGAAGCATGGCACCTAACTGTGGGGACAGCTGGAGTAGTATCCATGTAAACAAACTTATGTCGGGCAGCCCTATGCGCGTAGCGGGGTTGATGAAGAAGGCAGAGAGATCTGATGACCTCGAGGCAGTTCGGAGAGGAGAGGGTGCTGTGTTTGAAAAGTTCAGCTGCAGAGTATTTGTAGAGAGTCATGTCGCGTCCGACTGGGAGCACCTGGAAGTGATAGCCTGCTAGCGCGGCGGCTAACTACACAGAGAAATAAGCCACAGCAGACTACCAGGAAAGAAGCAGTCCGGGTAAACCAGGTCAGTTCCAACACTGATGATCTGTGTCAGGCAGGGGTGTCCACGTCCCGAACACTCGTATTGGAGGTAGTCCACAGATCGTCTTCGGATGAATGGAGAGTAGTGGCAGATTACACAGGCTGACGAGATGGTTACAGCGCGATCAAACTCGTACTACGGTGATTTACAAGTTACCGTGACGGCAACCTGTAGACCCGCGATTCAAATATAGGAAGCCAAGTTTCGATTTTGAAATTAGGTCAGTTTGGAAAGCTAAGAAGCGGCGACATTCACGCCAGCGTCCTCCCAGCCGTTCTGAGACATCCTGCGTGGGCTTAATGGCAATGATTCTATCCCGACAAATCAGATTATACAAAATCTAAGTCGAGGATACCATAAACACATACTTGCATACATGCACTCATACACACATCTTAATCATATGGGACTTTTATGAGTACTCTTAAAATACTTATTAAAATACATGTATTAAGAAATAGCAATACACCAAATACAGAAAAAAACTGAATGTTGGCACAAATTAAAGCATTGAATGGCATTCAAATGTAGGGGTAGAAAGAGAGACAAATAGCTGAAAAGATATATACATCAACATAGGTCAGATATTTAATTTAGTGTGCCTCACCGTAGAGGTTTGCATCGGAAACTCACAATCGTCCATATCATCGGCCACGGTCACCTCCTCTGAGAGCCGAGCAGAGCTGGAGCTGTTGTCTGGCTTGGCCCTCTTCAGCATCAACCTGGGGGTGAGACCACAGTGAGACAGGACCTCCTGAAGCCTAGTCCTCTTCATTAACCTGGGGGTGAGACAGGACCCCTAAAGCCTAGAGCCTTAAGAAAGAGGAAAGACATTAAAGATCAGTAAAGTAAGTGGCAGGATGGAAGATGGATGGAATACCGCTGTTTGAACTTGGAGGGTTTCTCCTGGTTGTGGTCTTTGTGGTTGTTGAACTCATCCTTCTCACTGGGGACCCCCATGTGACCATGAGAAGACTTGACCAGAACCTCAAAGTCAGCTACCGTCTCAAAGTCCTCGCACTCCTGCTAATCAAATACATCCAGAATTACATATATCAATAAATCAATGAATCCCTTCAGAATTACACATTCCAATACATCGAATAAAGACATCAAAAAATGCATCCGTAATGGAGGCTCTATTTCAGACCAGTACCAGTTCTCACACACACCCACCCACTCACCCACCCACACACACACCCACACACACACCCACACACACACACACACATGAAGGGTTCTCCTTGTTGGGGATTAACCCTAGGAGAATCAGTTGCAGTAGTATTTCCTATGACCTTCTTGGGTGGGAAGACGTAGGCTGGCGCACCGCCGCCCAGAGAGGCGGAGAAGGTCTCAGCACACTCGATGGGCATACTGAGGCGGTAGAAGGTGATGTCAGTGCTGCTGTTCTGAGAGCCAAAGGACTTCTGGGTGACCTTCAGACATGGGTACGACTCCATCGTCCCGTCGATCCTGCTCACCTGGGGGTACACAACATCAAACACGCTTTGGTTCTCCCAATGTTCTCCTCATCGGCCCGTCATCGATTCCAGTATAATCAATAGTATCTTCCAGCTCATAGAGCTGGAAGATACACGAACACCCAGCTCATACGCGAACACCCAGCTCATAGAGCTGGGTGTTCGCCTGGCCTTTCTAATGATGAGCTGGATCTCTCAGGCTCCATCCTGGGTGTCAATGTGCGTCGTGTGAGCCTAGCTATTGCCAGACCAAGATCAATTATAGATTGATCTTGGTCTGGGGAAGCTGCTGTCGTTTTCTTCAGCACAAGAGGCGTCATCAAGGTGCCTAGTTCCAATGACTCTGTATGCAATTGGCTGCTTGCCGTCGCTTCCCTGTCGTCATGGTGTTGAACCAGCCAATAGCGCGCCAGGGGGAAAGCCAACTTGGTGATTGGTTCCCGTAAAAACGTATCGAAACTAGAAAGAAATGTATTGCTCTTCTCCAGACCCTTCTGCAGGGCGAACTCAAATCGCAGGCAGAATGGGCGGGGCTACCCAGTCTAGCATCGTGTGTCACAGAAGAAACGTTTTAATACAATGCACCCTGGTGCTGCGTCACTGGAAAGGCCGTCCCGGTAGAGGCGAAGGGGCGACTAGTGGAGTGTTTGAATTAAGCTTGTCTGGCAGTACAGGAGTCTCCACATCCCATTGTGTGTCAAACACATGCTAGTTACCCTAGTGTTGTACCTAGGGTCTCTGATGAGAACTCTAGCCAGACCACCCTACAAGCTAGGATTAAGCAGTAAGCTAACATGCTTGAATGACGATTCTGACGCTTTCCAACGAACTTATCGGCGGAAGGAACCTGTGTGTCAAAGAGAATCAGCCAGTCTCGATAAATGGTTGTTGCAATAAATGCTTCTGAGGAATCTTTAAGGGGTGCATTCCATAGTTATTTCAATGAATCTCTAATCAGATAGCCTAGTTACAGAACAAGGGAAACTTGCTATTGGATTCATGCAATATTTTCTGTGTGAGGTCATCCCGCCATATTACCAAAGTCAACTTCCCTATGGGACTACGACTGGTGTTCCACATATACTGGTTTGTCACAGCCAGTGATCGTGATTGAATCCCTTAAATTGTTCGCCACAACATTAGCTGCTAGCCAAAGAGGCAGATGATGCATATGGTGCCGATCGATCTCTGGCACACCGTGTCCAAATGCCCTCTGTTTTTGTTCCCTTAGCAGTTCCTCTGTAGTGATTACACATAAGGGTCAGGGAATGAGGTCACATCTGAGCCAATGCAAACACAGATATTTTTTGATTCACCTGCTGATTAAACCCAGTAGGTGTCTGTAGCAGTAAGCATTAAACCAACACTTTGTAACCTTTTACACATGGCTGGCCCCCTCTGGCCCCCTCTGGCTTGCCCCAGACCCCCTACCTACCGGTATTCTGTCGTGAGCCAAGGGTCCAGATGGTGCACTGACAAGAAATATTCTTTCTCGTCAGTGCATTTTGAAGGATATCGGGCATATATAGTAAGAACAAAACTAAGTGTCCATGTATCATTGTTTGCGCCACCACTTGCAGGGGGCTGGGCTCACCTCGACGTGTTCATGGTTGTGTGGGACGGGGATGAACTGGGCCAGCCTCTTGCCCAGCCACATGGTGATGTCTCGGTTCATGTTGACGGCGAAGGGCTCGTAGCCCTCCTGCAGGCCACAGATGGTGAAGTACTTCAGGGTGCTTACGTCCTTGCCAAAATTCATCCTGCCCACCTGACAAACGCCCAGACTGCATACCGGGATGAACCCTTTCAAAATAAAATAAATCTTAGTATCTTAGTACTATAGAATAAGTCTAAAGTCCATGTAAATAACTAGTATGGGGAAGGTTGACTTGCATATCTAGCTAAGGAATGATCCCAACAGGGAGTAAGTCGTTATTCTTTGAAATGCAAAATTGTAAAAAACAAAACAATAGGCAGAGAGTCTGTTAACCTTCGCAGACTTCAAAATCCTTGAAGGCCAGCTCTGAGCCAGAGTCATCCAGCAGAACCTCTCCGTTAAGGGTGAACATCATGGTGCGTTCCCCGAGGTCCACCATGCAGCCCACCACGTCAGCCGGCTGCCAGGAGCGGCCAAAGTGTTCGTTCCCTTGGTGCCAACGCTGCGCCTGTGGAGAGAGGGAGACACGCCGATCTCTGATCATTCACCTCTAGAGTGTGTTTAAGCATCATGTTAGCGCTGGTTCTTGGCTTCACATAGACAGCCGTGTTAACCCCCTTTCACTGTGTGCATGTCTATACATTCCCCGGCTGGGTGCGTCAGCTGGAGATTCAATTAAAATATAAAGACACAAGGCGTGAACTACTCGTCGAGAACTACTACTAGAGTGTATATATTGAAGTACACATCATTAACATTAGAACTACATTATTGATTGTGCAATTGTCTAACAGATCCCAAGAACATAGAGATGGATTTTTATCAAAAATATATAATCATTAAAAGGTCCTGTACATAAGATTTAAAAGCCATCATTTGAGCAGTTTGTTGGATATGTCTAAGCCATACGGCGGCTTCTAATGAGAGAGATGCACTTTGAGAATATACGTTTTGAGATATTATTTAAAATAAAAATTAAAACGGTTACCCTGCCCTTTAAAAGCCATTATTTCTTTACATGGACATTTAAAATCTTTTAAATAATTTTGTGAAATGCTTTTTATTGTAAGTATGTAAGTATATGTTGTTTTCCAAACAGGCTACTTACAGTAAAACACCATACACATAAGCACAATACCTTGACCATGATGTTTAGGAATAACCTTAAAGCCTACAACACACTTATGTTAGTTATGTTATTGTGTATTAATGTTGTGGAGAATAAACAGTAGAAACTCAGTGTGATGGTGTAGTACATTCTGAATGAGAAGTACAACAGACCCATTCATATTTCTGTATGAATTAAAGGGAAGGGTAAACCTACATTAGAATATATACACACAGGAGGTAAAATAACGTTTTATTTGAGGAGAATCTAAACCCATGTTACGCTAACTCGAGCAATGGTTCAAAACCAACAGAAAACTAACAGGAAAACTCTAGTCTGGGAAAGCACTGAATCAGGGGTAGCATAATCCTCGTATGTTACAGAGAATGTGTGTTGATTTGGTGTTTTACTTAGCGATAAATTAATGCGATAAAAGAATGTAATTAGAGTTTTGAATCATTTCTTTTGATTTTGGTCACTGCAGTAGTAAAGTGAGTTTTTAAATTGCTGTGTATTTAATGTGATGCAAAATGTAATGCCATAATTTGTACAGAATTTGTACACCTGTACAGAAATGTGACATGGTAGTAGCAGCTGTAGCATAAAAAGGAACTATAATCAGCTACACATCGCCAAAAGGGTTAATCTACTCTTGGCTGTCCCACAACAGAACTCACCTTAAAGCCATCAAAGGCAAAGGCCTGTTCATCTGATCCGAGCTCCTGGTCCGGCAGACAGCCTGGCCGGGCCCATCCCACCCTGATCTCACCCGCCGTGTGGATCTGGGGGGGGAGAGCGCATATCATTCACCCGCCGCTCATCTCAGACCAAGCAGTCTACCATGTCATAGCAGAACGTCTGGGGAGAGACTTTTCATCGCCTGACCCGGAAACCTAAACCTGAAGGGGCTGAGCTAGGCCGTTCTGTTAGGAAGATATTCTACTAAAGACAAACTGGATATACAAAGCTCTAAGGGGAATTTATTTCTACAGTGGCATTTCTACACAGTGTGGATTTGAACCCCTTACAGACACTTTGTTTACTAGTGCTGGTGATTTTGTGTTTGCTGTTAATAGCCAAGTGCGCGCTTACAGATCCAGGATCCAGCAAAATGATAAGTGAAAGAGACAAATGTCCCATTAACTCATATTTAAACTGGTCTGCCATCAGACTCTACATAAGTAATCTATGGTAATCAAACTTCAGATAACTAATCTAAACTGACATGCCAATTGCATTTCAGTGTTAAACAAAATATCAAACTTTGTTGTGCCAATTCTGCCTAATGTGGCATACGGTTGATGTGTAGCCTTTATTTTAGCCTTTTCATGTTGTTTCCATAGAGGGATAGAGTTGGGTCTGGCTTCTTCAGTTCGCGGCTGATCAAACAAAGAAAGTCACATAAACCAGCCTCAACTCAACCATGTTAAGCCATACATGGCTAATACCATCAAGGATCATCAAGAGGACATGCAGGAGATGGAGGGAGAAGAGGAAAGTTGGTGTGGTATCTGAGGGACCTACCAACACATGGAAAGGGTAAAAGAGGAAGAGAGGTTAGCCACCTTGCACCTCTAAATGCCTCTCAGTTGACGACTCGTGGTCAAGGGAGCAGGGCTCCAGGGAGGCTCAGAGGGCTAAAGAGGAGCAGTGGCCCAGATAGCACTCCGTAAGGGAGAGTGAGAAGAGGGGAAAAGCACACCAGGTTACATACCAGAGTCAGAGGTCACTCTGAAGATTGTTTCAGATCAATGGACCGATAGGAGCAGAGGGACAGAGGTACAAGCAGTCTTCTACAAGTCTGCTCCACCAGATTGATGCAGACCTGTGCAGGGATTCTCTGAAACAGGGATTTTGGATGTTGTAATCAGAGCTGTGAGCCCTGGTCTTCACCTCGGACATGTTGGAGATAAAGAGTTTTACCTCTGGAAACATTCCTCAGGGGACATTTCAAGGAGGAGAGCACATCTGTCTTTTTATCATGAGCACAACTACATCTCAAAGGTCTGAGAACAATCTCATCCTTCCCTGTTTCAGGCCATCAAAGGGGGAGGAAGCTGACTACTACAGCTCGGAGCTCGTACAATGGAGTATATATATTTGAAAAAAAAATACAGAAAAAATATACATTTGAGTCCACACAGGTTCAAAAAACCTATTCCTCCATTCCAAGGCCACTTCATGAAGAAGTGAAAGAATATCTTTAGGATCTACTAAACGCTGGATCCTCCAGGCCAGCTCTCCATGTTACTCTCCAGTGGTCTACTCTAAAGAAGTTTCAGAGAATCCTAAAATGTCATTACGGGACCAAAGTTGCCATAGTATGTCAAAGTACATGCATCTACTATTATAAAGAGACTGCATAAGTTTGATTGGCAATCAAACGTATGTTAACCAGAGAACACCTACAGAAAGACCAGGACTTCTGGAACAATGTGCTTTGGACAGATTAATCCACAGTAACAGAAGGCATGTTTTTAAGAGCCTCATGCCAATTGTGAAGCATGGTGGTGTGAATGTCGTGGTTTGGGGCTGTTCTGCTGCCGCAGGGCCTGGCAAGCCGACCATCATAAAATCCACCATGAATTATTTGTTGTACCAGAGGGTGGATGAGGAACATGTTAGACCATCTGTCAGAAAATTTAAGCTGAAGCAGATGTGGACAATGCAACATGACAATGACCCAAAACAATCCAGTAAATCTAACAAGAATTTGGCTCAAAAGAAGAAGTTGAGTTTTGGAATGGCCAAGTCAAAGCCCGGACCTTAATCCTACGGAGATGCTGTGGGGTTGTTTTTAAATGGGCTGTGCATGCAAGACACCCCTCAAACATCACACAACTAAAAGGTTTTTGCATGGAGGATTGGGATAATCTTTCTCCCAACCGATGTACAGAAAATGTCTAATTGAGGTCATTTTAGCCAAAGGGGGCAATACCAGCTATTAGGGCACATGCTTCCAAACTTTTCCTCAGCAGAAATTGCCTTTTTTTTTATAAATGATAACAAAGTAATATTATCAGTTTTTTGTTCCAATTCATCCCCTTTATCTATATTTGTTGTTGAGAAGAAGATCAAATATTGATATGTCGATAACTCTTAAAAAATAACCCCAAATTTCCTGGGGTGTCCTAACGTTGACTGTATAAGTGTCCTATAAGCTTTCACTGATTTTGGCATGGATGACAAACCCAACCGCTGTCAAGAGGTAGCTCCACAAATCCATATACACCATGGCTTTATGAAAAAGTGTCCTGGGAACTTAACCCTCTCTCATACACGGATATAAAAATCAACCGTTGGCAAGACGGAGCTCTAAACCATCTTCCAGCCACGCCTAATTTAGCAAGTAAAGACAAGCTTATGCTTTTTCCTTTCCACCAAAATATCCTAAGTACTTAGAGGATTTATAATAATAAAATGGAGTTTCCAAACTTTTAACCCAAGTGTAAAACTGTGGAGCGAATGGCAGTTTGCTGATGAAGTGGATTACAATAAGGGTGTTCTTTAAAGGTTGTTTCTCTGTTGAATAGTTTTAAATATCAACTTCACGGTTAAGTACCGACCTGGGAAGTCCAACACTGATGCAGATAACAAGAGAACACCAGCTCACCCAGACACTTCCACCCTCTCGTGTTTTCCCAGCTGCATCAGAACACGGCAGAGTCAGGTGTTGAACGGAATCTGGGCCTTTGACAATACCAAGAATTAAAAGAACAGACTTCTGTTCTTGGGGAGAACGTTCTTGCTAGCCGTTCTTGGAAGAATGTAATGCAAGGTCCCGAGTGTGCAGAAAGCTGTGGACAGTTTGAGACGGTGCATTCTTGCTGGTATTGCACAATACCCCCGGCATAAAACGCCAGGCTTCATCACCAGAAACAATTGAAGCCCAGGTGATTACTCCACAACTGTACACCAACAATGTAATGTATATATATAATGATAAAGAACTGCTTCTGTTCTTTGTTTATACAGTTGTTGGCTGCGTTTCCTCCGCTATTGTGTTCCGCCGTCCGCCCAGTTAGCTGCAGTGGTCTCTGGTACATTGTGGTGGTGATGGATCACTCCCCCTGTTTTGCAAAAGCTTAACCCACCAGAAAAAGGCAGCCAAAACAGTAGCAGAGAAACTCCAATGACTTTAATGATCCATCGATTTGGCTCCCCCCCCCAGTAAGATCCATCATGACGTGGGACAGGAATTCAACAATCGACTCTTAACAAAACTGAAGGAATGGAGTGGAGACGGAGGGCACCATCACTCCGTACCACCCAGAAGGAAATGCCCAGACAGAACAATTCAACAGAGCTCTGCTAGACAAGGACTAGCAGAGCTGGTCCTTGTCTTGTTCCCGAGGAGGGAAGACCACACTTTACAACTTCACAAGGGAGTCCTCCATTAGAACCTCCCCATGCCATGCCTGTACAGTGGAGGACAGCCCAACCTCGTTAGATATACAATCTTTCAGAATAAATCGTTTTAAATGATGATGAACGATGGCAGAGGCAAGACCACGTCATACGTGTGACTGTGCCGTGCACCCTATAGAAATATGCACTAGAAGTAGCACTTTGCTCTTTGGCGGAATCAGAACACCAAAGGCCCTTTCACAAATGACCTTGGTAATAGATGGAGGGAGGGCTGCAATGGAAAACCTCCTCTTACCTCAAGCTCAAAGTACCATTTGCCGGCGCTGACACTGTAGGTCTTTTCTGCTCGGAAGACACGAAAGCGTTCGGCTGAAACGTTGTCGAGGTCCACCCGGGCTGAGGGGACGACAGTCAGTTGAGAGTCAACAACGTTACCGGTCACATGGAGAGTAAAGGCATTTAATGAGCCTATCTTTCTGGTCTGCGTGTTAGGGATGCAATACCTAAAATAACCCTTAACCATTTAACTGTAATACAAAATGCAATATAATATGTCGATTTTGGTGAATCCGATCAAAACTTCTTAGTCTGCATTTCAAACTTTAAGGAAGTGCAAAGTAGACAGATGTTCGGGAGGGGGGGATTCAGACGATGCCCATAAATCCTGGGCCATTTTAAGACTGGGTTCATCAGCTGACTTTTAGATGTTCATTAAAATAGTGTAAAGAAACGTCGATGTCTTGGTGATATGGCGTGAAGAGGTCCTGCTCCAGAGACGGGGCCTACCGTGGTCCTGGTCCGGGGCCTCCAGGTTGTACCCGTATCCCAGCAGGGTGCGGACCGCCTCTCTCAGGCTGTCCTTGTTGGACTTCTTGGTCCTCTCGTCCAGCAGGGCGTAGGGCACCAGGCGAGGGTTACGGCGGTTCTTCACGTCCTGAGGACCCAATGGAGAGCAGGCAACATGTTTCTCCACAGACCAGAGGAGAGGGCAGTAACGTCATGGTAGTCTGAGGGACATTTGTTATAGTACACGTGCATAATCAATGATTAGCATTGGCATATGGTCAAAACATGATACACATTTCCAGCCCTGTTGGGAAACCTCTGATCACCACTATTAAGGAGGCAAAGGGCTATGGCCAAATACATGAAAATAGCAGGTGATGGATTATAGATTATACACACACACAGACACACACACAGACATGCATATTTATATCCAAACAGCCCCCCCTGTTTTACATGTATAACAGTCCACTCATTGAAAACCAAACTCTTACGTTAACTCTGATAATCCACTGACAAACTCAGCTTGTTAGTTGGGTGACAGCAGGCCTCCACTGCCAAGCCACAAGCTCAGTTTATGCAAAGCAAGTGGATTCGTATGCAAATGTATTGTATGAATCCTAGCCCTTGAAATCTATAGTTTAATACGATTTGTTGTATGGAGATACCTACCTATCTTTTCAATCCAGTCTTTTTGAAGTTTTAATCTAGATACATTTGTCACAAATTCCAAAATGGTTGCAGAATCTAGATGCTGTTCTTGTGTATAAAGAGCCATTGTGTGTAGACTGTGTAAACATTATGAAAAAGAACCTACCTGTTGAATGCCATAAGTCCAGCCTTGGCCTATGCGATCTCGGGCCCAGACGTTGTGTGCGTTCTCTGCCAGTTTGTCCACCATGGCCTCCTGGGCAGACGCCAGTTTAACGTGGCTCAAGTCCAGGGGAGCCGGCTTATAGCTGCTGGCCAACTCATAGCTGCACGGAAACGCTCGGTTCATTCAAAATCATGATCAGGAAAATCATGATCATGAACAATATTATTGTCTGTTCATATGTTGTTCTAGATAAGAGGAGTCGTTTTTTTTTCTGACGAGTTGATTTCCAATACTTTGTGTTGATGGCCTTCAGAGAAGGAGGACTTACGTAGGGGAAAGCTTCAGGCTGTGGACCTTCTCTATGGCGTGTTCATCGGCCAGGCCCACGTGACAGCCCAGGGCCAGGAGGGTTCTGGAACGCAAACACACCATATCCATTATTATAGCAACGCACGTTTGATTGTAGCACGTGATGTTGTGGGACGACTTTTTTACTTAACTTTAAATTACATAGCTTTTATGTAAAATATTTACGGAATCATCCCTTTTTTAAGGACAACCAAACCCTAAAACAACTTGGATGAAAAATGATCTTGTGGGCTGGATGGTTGTAGTTGAAATGCTGTTTTTTAAGATAAGCATTTTTATTGAAATTTTGATAAACAAATACAAAGCACTGTACTCATTTATACAAGACATGACATTTTATACCTGTATATGATAATAAAAAATAAAAAAAATAAAAACAATAAAAAAGTAAGACAAAGACAAATGTAGCCAATGCCAATGTTACCATCTTCACAGGAGGGATGATGGATTTGTACAACAACAAAAAAAAAGGGAAAAAGCAGAGAGGTTTCCAGAGATATAGCCATGTCTACTCATGCTTGTATTGAGATGGCTTCATAAAGTATAAAACAGTCAAGATATTAGGCCGAGTCAAAACATTTATACTGGGAATTCTGTTTGGAGACCTCTGTGCTTCTTGTTCACATATACTGTTTGTGTATTTAATTTGAACACTCTCACACGTTCACGTTTGGAGTGGTTGATTGTAGCGTTATTTCCCAATTCAGTTTTCACATCAAATAATAATATTATAAGAATTTATTTTGAAAAAAAAGGGAAATATTTGTTCTGCAAAATGAACACAATTCTTTGCCATTGGTTTAGTTATTATACTCCAAAACTGTAGGAGGATATAATGCCAGGAAATACCTAAGGCAGAATAATAATAAGGACAAGAAACATGATAACAATAGTGTTGCTTTACAACCACACTAATGAGACACATCTTACTACTATAATAGCAGGCCTGTCGCACCAGTTACTCAAGTTGGTCAGTGCGCATGGGCCAAGCAGCCTGCACCTCACACACACACACACAGCACGTGCGAACGCACACATACACCGCACGAACGCACGCACGCATATACACATGCACACGCGCACGAACACACGCGCGCACTGACGCAGGCGTTGCAAGACAAAGGCAACGCAGGACACCGCATACACACACACACACACCGCAAACACGGACGCAGACACATGCACGCCAAGCAGCCTGTAGCTGACACACACATACAGCACACGCGAACGCACACATACACCGCGCGCACGCACGCACAAACACACCGCATACACACACAAACATCAATAGCGCATGAATAGCGCTGACGCAGACATTTCAAGAAAACGCAGCGCAGGACACCGCATACACACACACCGCACACACATGCACAAACACACGCACACACGCCCGCGTTGAAAGACAACGGCAAGATCGATCCCGCATCCTGCAATGCCTTGCGATATTGATGTCCCCCCTCCCCCTGCCGTCTGTTTTAACGGCGTGTATGTCTGAACCAGGGGCGAGGCTAGCCCATTTTTAGGGGTGCTGAAGCACCCCTAAAAAGGGGCTCAGCAACCCTAAAACTTGGGAGTAAGAAATGTTATTCTAAAAATTATATTTGTTCGTCTTTGAAATTGTTAAATAATGTCCAAAACATAAAATCTTTTGAGTTAGTTGAACCAATGTTAAAATTATGAAGTTATTTTTCAATAGAAATATTTTTTGTTTTTGTGTGAAAAAAGGGTGGGTGGTGTGGCAGTGGGGCTCATTGAGTGCTCAGCACCCCTAAAGCTCTGACCCTAGAATCGCCCCTGGTCTGAACAACATATCCTGACATTTGTACCCCGAAAATTTCCTGATTAATACTACCCCTGAGGTAGTATTTTTTCCGTAGGAAATTTAAATGGTGAACGCTAAAAGATAGGTCTTATCATAACCCTAAAAGTAAACATCAAACAATTAATTACAAAAAATAAGTTCACAGCTGCACGTGTATAGAAAATGTATTTTTTATTATTATTAAGTGTTAGTTATATGTGAAATGAAGCAAAAAACTACGCTCTCTTTCTCGTCGTTCGCGATGCCTTTCTTCTTTGTCATATCTTCTATTTGTCTCTAACTCATCCTCCAATCTTTCATCAATTGATGCTTCGGATTTTGTGGATGCAACGGAATATATGATGCATCATTTTAGCAACATTTAAGATGATCGCGATGAGTTCTGCCGCTCTGCCTCCATTTTGTCTATGGTCAAATCAAAACAAACTACAGTGACAGCGGCCACACTTATCCCGCCTCTTGCGAACTTAGACCTTACGTCATATCCCGCCCCTTGCAAGCCCACCCCCCTAAACCCCCCGTTGATTCTACTGATGTCTAAATAACATCGATGTCCGCATATAAAGCATCAAGTGGGCATCAACAACAGGGTCGAATCTCCTGATATACAAATGCGGCAAAAATGTGTGAAAACGGCTTATAAGTAGAAAATAATTATGCTTGCTTCATAACATAAGGAGGAAAGGATTGTGCTTGCTTCATTACGTAATAGGTGAACCAAAATGTTGTATGTTGTAACATTTAGGCAAAATGTTATTAATTATGCGCTCAGAAATGTGTTACATTATCGACTGGGGTTTCCACATTATTGCTATGGGTTTAATTACAACTAGAGGTTGAGCGCGCGCAAACTCTAGTGATAATAATAGTGTGTTGCACTACAACCACACTCATAATAATAAAACACATGATTACAATAGTGTGTTGCTTTACAACCATACTAATAAGCCGCATGATAACAATAGTGTGTTGCATTAAGCCCACACTATTTGTAATGCCAAATGTATTTGCATGCAGCACCAATGGAGCATGTAAGATGAGCTTGGCAACACGGGTAGATGCATTCGTCATAGCAGACAGCAGTTGATTTTGTGCTGTGTTTCATAGGAGCCCTCATGAAGGACCCTTAACCCTAACCCTCAAAGATACGAGACAGACTAAGGGCCCTATCTTGCATCCGGCGCAATTTACTTTCTACACTGACGCATGTGTCGTTGCTAGTTTGCAACTGACGCAGAGCGTTCTTTTCCCTCCACCGCCACCGCTGTATATTAGGGAATGATCTTGAGCCCCAAGGGGCGGTTCGGCGAAAGGAGGAGCCGTGTTCTGGCTCAAACGTTCCCTGGTGCTATTTTGCAGTTTCAGAAACCACTTGCGCCACAAACCAGGAAATACCTGTTTTAAAGTCAGTGGCGCGCTGTTCAGATGCTATTTTAAGGGCGCATGCATAATGTTGCTTGTGCACCTCGCGCATACACTTTGCTTCTCTCATCTACCTAGCCACACATTCTTGGTAAATTATTTGGGAAAGAACAGCTAAAACAGCGGTAATAAGTTGTACTTTTAAATCAATGCATCTGCAAACACCGTACAGCAAACACATATTTTCTTGACACAGACATCGTGTACAAGCCCATAACTTTTAGGATTGATGAGTATTTGATCGTGAGAAAACATTGTGGCGCGCGTGTGTGTATGTGTAAAATAATGAATGAATGCGGGCGCGCGTGTGTGCGTCCATCTGTTTAAACACACGCAAACTAAACTCGTAACGCATAATACAGTCCATGGCAATGTATATTAACGGGGAACACATGCATATTAGGAACACAAGTCGATAACGATAATGCATACAATACTGCTAAGCAACGATGTTTGTTAATGTATTGCGTATATCATTAAATATAACCACAGTTACCGCAAGTTTTCTTTGCCTAAATTTATTTGAGGACTCAGTGTTTCTAAAGTTGTGGAAGAAAACACAATTACATGTCTGAATTAGGCCATATTATTTGGCCATAAACAGCCATTTGAAGTTTGAAATTCATGCAGTCATGTATCTGTCTCATCGGAGACTGCAGACGCGCTGTCAAAATATCAACTCGTCAGATTCAAATGCGCTCATGGCTCTTAAAGGGGATGGGAGCTGGCACTCTCATTGGTTTATTGCACGTTACGCCCAAACCACACCTACGGGTAATTAGGCTACTTCAGACCAACCCTTTTTAGTTTTGTGCAGGGCGCAAGAGTCATTTATGCGCCGGTAAAATAGCGACATCGCCATAAAACCTCCCACAAAGCTACTTGCGCTTGGCGCTTCTCACTTGCGTTTCAGACCGTTAAATCAGGGCCCTAAATCACAAAAATAAAGAACATCTACAGAACCAAAGGATAAAGGAGAGAGAGCATGAGTACTATGAGCTGTCTAACTGGGTTCCTCATTTTTCCCACTACCAAGTCCCACTCACTGGCTTCAATACATCTTTAGTATTAAGGTATGAATTGATTGCCAAGCCCAATGCAGTGTGTAACCAAGAGCGCTTTCCCAAGCACACCATCTTGTCCTTCTTAATCAAACCCTGAGACGGTCGAACCACTGGTACGGGTCGCTTGGCATTTGTAAATGCGGTGTGCTGACCAAAACAACAGGTCAGTGAGTACAGTTCTCACTTACAGGGAGAATGAAATGCAACCTTATTGCAGGAACTAAACCGTAACCTCATGAATTATTGGCTGCTTCTGCAGGCATTTGATGATATGTACAGAACTAAATATTTCATAAACAGAAGCCAGGTCTTCAGCGTTCGTTGCAATATGTCTAGTGACGCAATATGGATTTGGAAGCAGGTACTCTTAACATTTAATCATAACAATCAAACAAAGTAGAAACAGGGTTTTAAAAAAAAATTAACAACAAGGTAAAACTGACAGGACTATACAGTATTAAAAAGATGGCCTATACACTATATAAACTGCTATGGAGATGTCCCTTGAGTTTTGCTTGACTTCTGGGCTGATTAAATGTGTTAAATAAAGACATCAATGTAGCAATATATGTAGCAATGTAATTAAACTTTTTGGATACATAATAATTTCATAACATTTCTGAACAATAAAAATGACTGAATGAATCGTACGTGGCCATCAGGAAAAGAACCACCAGTACCAATTTAAGATTCAGACCAACCAAACCAACCATGGTTGTTATTGGGCCCTAAGACTAGTTCAGTAGGTTTTGGATACCCAGTATACCCTAATCTACAGACCTTCCCGGTCTTCTAAGGTTTAACCTGGGGCGTTTATCATTCCAAAGAGATTCATGCCATAATCGAACAACCTGCTTCAAATATTTGGGGAAGATATTAATGGGGAGTGGCTGTAGCTTTGGCCAGCGCAAACCTCCAGTTATACATCGAGTATTTGTTATAACTGAGGCTTTGGGGCTTATATAGAAAAGAGTTCTCCCAGTAATGACTCCCCCATACATAATACATGGTTGAGGGTCAGGAGGCCATGTCCTCGGCATAAGTCTATAAATCAGCAGTCCATCAATTTGTGCTTGGGGCTTTAGCGGATGGAGGCTTCTGGAAACCACTATAATCTGTCATCTGTGCATCGATTCATTCTGCTTAGGAGAGACGGAGGAAAAAAAATGAAAACAGAAAATTCTGTTTTCATGTCAGAATTGAGTTCAAGTCAACTTTGAACAACATAAAAGAGGAAATTTGTTGTGCTGAAGCCTTTTCCTCATTTGCCATTTATTTCCATGTTTAAGTTCTTGGGCGATACTTTGAAGGCATATTGAATTACATGACGCTTTCCTGCTCTGAATACTGCCACAGGAGGGCAAGATACAGCCAACTGCTCAGTTTATTTGTCCAAGTCCTCTTTATGCATGAAAAATATAAAAGCCAGTTATGGAGAAAATTTAAATAAATTTAAAAAATGTAAATAGGCTGGATGAAAGCTCTGCAACATTATTAGATAACACTAGTGAACACACATTGTATGAAGCCCCTTAGATCCTGGAACTGCAGTAAAAAATCAAAGTGTCAAATAGCTTGTGTGTGTTCCAGTGTTCATCATCGGCACATCAATGTGGTCAATCAATTTACTAAAGACGTACCCTAAGGAGTTCTATTTGCTGAAGTCTGAATGTTTAAAGTGATAGAAATCCACAAATTCAGTGAATAGAAGTGAGAAACTATCTGAGCATTCTAATGGCGGTCTGTAATGGACAAGATTCAGAAAATATAAACCATTCCATTAAAGGTAAACAAACACTCATAGCCTTGATCAAGTGAGAGCTCCAGTGTAAATAATCCTTCATTTAACAATAATTATGAATCATTTGGTAATTCAATTAACAAAAAAAAAGGTTATGATCATTATGTTGCTCCAAGAGAAAAGGAGAAGAAAAGTTCATCCACAACGGGAGTGTTGGAGTGTGGCCTACGATCTGCTATGGAGGCAGAACAAGGTTTTGGTTTCAATGGGGAGCATTATCCATGGAGGAGCAGACAAAGGACGGCCCCCTTCTGGGGATCAGGACACGCACGCCAGCCCCCCGCCATCCTCAATGTAAGCAAAGCTGGGAGCATCAGGGAAAACTTTATAAATCGCTAATCAGGCACTTTGAAATCGTAGATTGTCCGATGTAAAGATTTCACATTCCTCCTATGCGTGACGGGTTCAAGAAAATCAATGCAGGTCTCTCCGTTGCCTAAGTGCACAACAATGCCCATTTGGCGCAGAGCTTGCTCTGTTGTGCCCCAGAAGTCTCCTTTACCAGGGCAAATACACTTGTGAGTCTTTTTGTCAGTAAACTTGCTCTTTTTCGAGCAACAAGCTTGAGCTGCATTGGACGGGCCTCAAGTCTGTTTCTGGAATAAAGTCCGATTTGGTTGGCATGGATTTCAGACACGAACCGTTTACCTACGGACCTCACCTCTACTTGTAGATCCAACCGCCACCAAAACCACCACTAAACGGATCATCTAACTAGAACATGCTGGCCACTTGTCAACTCTCACCGGTGCACTACATAGCCCCTCCAATGTGAGTCACCCCTATAGCGTAGCACCCTCACACACAGCCACTGGGTTCAGGGACACGTCCAAGCAGGGATAGCTTTTCTAGGCTGCGTCTCAAACCTTTTGGGAGTAGCTGACACAAGGCATAACATTGAGGAGTAACATCCTCAATGACGGTTATCTCACTTTACCTAAAAATAACAACTGTTAAAGCTCTATTTATCAAGTTTACAAAAATAGTTAGCTTGACTGCACAGCCTACCTATTAAGCTGCCATCTCCGTTAGTCATGTTGCATCCATACCACGTTAAGGACAGAGACAAGGTGCTTATGCTCAGGGTATGCCAGGTTGGAGGTCGGCCATGCTCCAGCTCATCCAGAAACGTTCAGGGAATTCACCTGAGAGAGAGTGGACGATAGCGCTGCGCTTCTTGGCAACTTGTGATGAACAAAAGACCAACCCGGTGACATTTCCACTTGCCACTCCATTATTAATCCCCTTTTAAAGTACTGTCACTTACTTTTGGTTTGCTTCAAAGAGTCACTGTGTGAGACACTGTAGTGGTCCGGTGTTTCACGAGGCAAATCTCTCTCACACTGTGAGCGGCTTCAGACACTCCAACTAACTCTAGCTAGGATAAGAGAGTCACCATGACGGAGACAGTTGCAGCAGTGTTAACTAGTTAACTAGTTGGTTGCATAGCGCGGTTTATGGCGGTGATGGACTAGAGTGGCTTGTTTTCAGCGTACCAAAGGTCAGCCAACCTTTTTTTATCTGGTGAACTATAACAATGTAACAGGTGGAAATGTCACCGCATTGATATATTGTTTCTCACCAGTGGCCAAGAAGCCCAGCGTTATCATTCATCTCTCTCCAGGAGGATGAGCTGTGCATCAGCCCCTTCTCAGCCCGGACACGAGTAGCTAAGCACCTTATCTCTGTCGCTACAACAGCAGCTCAAGGCCCCTGCAGACGGCCTGGTTTCACAGCGTTATCCTGTGGTGACCGCCAGCAGGCAGCAGCTGGATCCTGGGTGGGAGTAGGGCCTTACTTTAGGGTCTCCAGAGACATCTGCAGGTTGTAGCTGCACTCCTGCTCGGGCAGCTTGGAGAACTCCACCAGGCACGGGTGCTGCCGCTTGTTGTCATCCCGCACCTGAAGCAACAGGAAACAAACATTACAACCGACATGTAGATTCAGTTAGATTTCATTAACATTAAAGGAAGACTAAACCTTGAAACAACTTGTTTTAGATGATGTCATGATGCTTACAGAGCAGAGTTATGGAGTGATCCTGGTTGAAACAGCGATTAAACCCGCTGCTAGACTAAGCATGTAAGCGTGGCGTATCTTCGAACCATGTGAATAAGCTCTCACTTGTCTTCAATGAGGGCTGCTGCCCTGAGCCCGTCTGACACGCAGAGACTAGCGTACCTTGACAGCAAAATGCTCAAAGAGAACTGAGGTCTGTTGTGGTTATTCAGCGGTGGTTAAGTCCAACCAAAAGCTCTACATCATAACCACGGGTTGGTAACTAATCACTTATAATTAACATGAACAGAGCAGGATGCCCTGTTTTCTCCTTTCCTGGCGGAATATCGCTGGTCCTGCCGGGCAATTTCATCAAGACTTTGTTCAATGTTAAAACCACTCATTAGCTTTGGGATATTTGGAAGTAGGTCTACTCTAGTTCTATGGAAGCTGTTTGTCTTCGAGACATCCGCCCTGTAGTATAGAAGAGCCGAGGGGCCGTCCAGCAGGTGGCGCTAGTGCAACACTTGTGGACTGAGAGGAGATCCCTTATTTCAGAACCTTTCCAGTTTCCAGAAATCCTTCAAAAAAGGAGCTGGTTTGAAAACAAAGTTACTGCTACTGATGCTTTCGGCTGAACAGAAAACAAGGAGAACAACACCTGAACACCAACACAGCCCCGGCCCTAAATGGACATACAATCCATCACGAGACGGACAGAAGGCTTCTTTAGATTATGCAAGGGACAAGCTCAAACTGGTTGCTTGGTTTTCATTCATTGAATGAATATAACATTTTCGTTTCCCCCCCCCGCCTCACCACTCCATAGGTCCAGCCCAGTTGGATCTTGTTCATGACCCAAAGTTCATGGATGTTCTCTGCCAGCTTCTCCCTGATCCTCTCCAGATGGGGTGGTAGGACAATCTTCACACACACACACACACACACACACACACACACACACACACACACAGACACACACACACACACGCACACAGTAAAGAATTCCAATAGTGAAGAAATTCATGTCCAAAACCTGAATGATGACGGGCTTTGAGTGGCAGAGCTTTGGAAAACTTTAGACACGTGATGCATTTAAAGAGCCTTACTAATCGAATCAATCCAAAACACTACGACGTCACCACTGAGATGACACCGGTGTGTGTGGATGGTGAAGATCGGTCTGAGCAGTGAATTATTTAATGTCTGTGTCCGAGTGAGGGTTTGGCTTACCGGACATATCGCGTAACACTACATTTCATAAACAACATCGCTGATTACAACACTCATAATAGTTACACAGCGATGGTTCTAAAAAGGAAAGCTGCCGTGAGTCGCAGCTCATCGTGGTTTGAATTCCAGCTAAACCAGCGTGTTCACTGGCTCCTTAAGATACTGTCGTTCACATTTCAGAGTT
>NC_136952.1:20187194-20199246 GCF_949987615.1 Pollachius pollachius | reverse complement strand
AGAGGAGGAGAGGAGAGAGGAGAGGAGGAGAGAGGAGGAGAGAGGAGGAGAGGAGAGGAGAGGAGGAGAGGAGGAGAGGAGGAGAGAGGAGGAGAGGGGGGGAGAGGAGAGAGGAGGAGAGGAGAGGAGGAGAGAGGAGGAGAGGAGAGAGGAGAGGAGGAGAGAGGAGGAGAGAGGAGAGGAGAGGAAGAGAGGAGAGGAGAGGAGGAGAGAGGAGAGGAGGAGAGGAGAGGAGAGGAGGAGAGGAGGAGAGGAGGAGAGAGGAGGAGAGGGGGGGAGAGGAGAGAGGAGGAGAGGAGAGGAGAGGTGAGGAGAGGAGCGGAGGAGAGGAGGAGAGAGGAGGAGAGAGGAGGAGAGGAGAGAGGAGAGAGGATAGGAAGAGAGGAGAGGAGAGGAGAGAGGAGAGGAGAGAGGAGAGGAGAGGAGGAGAGGAGAGAGGAGGAGGAGAGAGGAGAGGAGGAGAGAGGAGGAGAGGAGAGAGGACAGGAGGAGAGAGGAGGAGAGAGGAGAGAGGAGAGGAGAGGAAGAGAGGAGAGGAGAGGAGGATAGGAGGAGGAGAGGACAGAGGAGAGGAGGAGAGAGGAGAGAGGAGAGGGAGAGGAGAGAGGAGAGGAGAGAGGAGAGGAGGAGAGAGGGAGGAGAGAGGGAGATAAGGGAGGAGCGGGGAGACGAGAGGAGGAGACGAGTGGAGAGGAGAGGTGAGGAGGAGAGAGGAGGAGAGGAGATGAAAGGAGAGGAGGGGAGAGGAGAGAGGAGGATAGGAGGGGAGGAGAGAAGAGGGGAGGAGAGGAAAGGAAAGGAGAGAAGGAGAGGAGAGGAGAGGAGAGGAGAGGAGGGGTAGGGAGAAGAGGAAAGGACATGAGGGCTTGGGAATGTTTTGAACTTTTAGCATAAAACTGAGTATACAAAAATAAGGTGACAGAACTCTTTGATGGTCTTAAAACAACTTACTTAATCCCAGCAGAGAAGCTGACGACAGGGAAAAACAGTCCGTCACAGTTGAAGTTCTCGAACATGCCCTGCACCGGCTGACCGTTGATCCTGAAGGAAATGCTGGGCGAGTTGAGGTCCAGACAACAGCTGACCACATCCTCCACCATCAGCATGTGTTGGTTGGGAGAACTCACTGTCCGTGCGATACACCCTGTCCATTCATATACAACATAGAGACAAACTCAGCCGCATTCTATGTAGTGATGCAGATAAGCTTGGATATGGAAGGTATCATGCACTTTATGACTAAAGCATGAAACTTTCGCCAGTGTTTCTATAAACCATGAAGTTTAATTTCAAATGTGGAGCCATTACAGATTTGACCTCTGGGACTTGGCAGTAAGAGAAGAAACTTCAGGCTGTCAAATTACGCAATCAATCAATTATGTTTTCTGTTTAAGCTCTTACTACAGAGATTTAAAAGAACTGTTCAAATTCTGATTTAATAAAGTAAAACATGGACAACTGGGGGAATCCCCCAACGCCTCAACTAGTAAGTGTTCGTTTGGATATCCAATGTGCATGCACAGGTGGAGTACCTTACACCAACAAAGTCCCCTGTGACTTGGGCAATGTATTCGACACGTCCCTGGAGTATAAGGCGCACCCACCTAGGATACGATTCCTTAAGAACCTTCTTGCCAAGATACCGGGTGGCATTGACCTCTGGTAATAACCGTGGTTACATTCCTATCTCCTTCTATTAATCCTTCCTGAACGCTGGAGTCAGTAATCGAGGACCTGGATGACTTGTTCAAGAGGTCACAGGATGATAGACCTCCTTAACGTTGGAGGAGGCGTCGGTGAGACAACCACAGGATTACCTGAGGCCGCGTTTACCCTGCACGCGTAGCTGCACTGAAGCCCGCTAAGGGAACACCTCTCAGAGGTAGTCAAACTCTGAGTGGAGGGCTACCTCATACCAACAGCTTTGAGAGGTTAGTGGTACTTGTAAGCTTGGACAATAAATTCAACAATTCAGTTGATGAGCCTCTAATTGGACAACGCTCATTCTTTAGTGACTCTAGCAGTCTTGTCAAGGTAGGATGTCAGGGCCAGGACAGGGCCCAATAAGGGTGGGGCTCTCTCCTGCCTGCTGTCCTGTAGGTCACTTGAATACTAGCAAACAAAAAGGCTGGTTCACATCACCAGCGGACTGCCTCTTAGGCAGGGATTAGGGTTAGGCCAAAGAGTTGCTCTCTTGCGTTGACTCTATGAACCTTAATACAACTGGTAAGGCACATATGTCTGGTTCTCAAACTACTGCCAGGTCACAGGCAGGTAAAAGTGGCTCTGGCCTATCAGGGACCACCAAGAGTTTTAACTGATCGGCTAACAGCTCTCGAAATCTCTTTCTTATTTAACCCTGAAGTGACTAAATCGGAGGGGAGAAAATCAATTCTAATTAAAATAAATGTTTGTTAAACTGCAAAGTAGCTATTACTCCACCTCTCATTTTCTACTAGAGTAGGTATCAACAAGTTATTTCATAGCATTAGTTTTTGAGACTGTGGACGGACGCAGGAGCACTTAAAGGAGACATATTATGGTGTTTTACCAACAAGTAAACATAGTATTTGAGTTCCAGAAAACATGATTTTGAAGCTGTTTTCTGGAAATAGCTTTTAGAAAAAGAAATCTTGCCTACCGCTATTCCCCTCTGTTTCAGTCCCTTCAGAATGCGCTTGTTTCTGGTGTCTGTAGCTTTAATGCAAATGAGCTGCTGCCCATTGACCAATGAGCTGTCGGAGTGAACCACAGCATGGAGGAGAAGGGATTGTTGCCTTTCGCGGACTCCTGGAGCTCTATATCTATATAATATAATATAATATAATATAATATAATAATAATAATAATAATAATAATAATAATAATAATAATAATAATAATAATCTAATATATGGGTATTTATATAATATTATATCTAATATCACGGCCAAAAGCTATGTGCGCCTCAGATGATATTATGAATCCTAAAGACTGCGTATGACGTCGCTGGTACTTCCACAACAAGTAAAGACTCGTAGTGGGGGATATCTCGGACATGGTTGAGAAGAATTGGGGGAAAGGAACTTTGGCCTTGACTCTCTGAAGTCCATGAACCGCGACATGGAGGAGAAAGGGATTGTACTCCCGGAGCTGAGCTGCCGGGCTGCCGCAGAGTTCCCCCCGCCGGAGCTGCTCGTCAGCTGGTCCACAAAATCTTAGCTCTGCTCTGATTGGTGGGGAGTGGGGAAGTGGGAGGTGATATTCAACTGTGCCCCCTTCCTACGTAGGACGGGCCGCCAAAATTGACTCGCTCGTTTGGTAACTGTAGGCGGGGTACTTTCAGAAATGCATACCTCACTCAAAAAATCATGTACAGACTTTTTTCAAAGTTTGTATGCGTGTGGGAGCACCAGAGACCCAAAACAACACCCAAATCCCAGGAAAAGTGTTGTTTTTTCATAATATGTCCCCTTTAAAGATGTGTCTTATCATTGGTTTAAGTTCATCCACTAGTTCCAGTAGTCAAGATAAGTTATTTGTTTCTGGAAACAGATTTGGTTGGCCAATGGTTTCAGGATGCTGGCTTCAACTGGCAGATGTGGTCGAGGTGGAGCTGTTTCCTTAAATGGCCAATGGATGAATGGCACGGCTTTCCCGAATGGATGACGCCGTTGCTTATTTGCTGTTTGGCGCAAACACTCAATTTAGCCTAACAAGCAGCCCTCGCCTTATTAATTTACACTGGCTGCTTGGTGATAACCTGTACCCGTTAAATGAATAAATAGATGAAGCTAGAAAAAGGGTCTAACTTGCACTATTCTAAATAAAGATGTGTTTGCACTGCATGGAGAGAGAGGTAATGGGGTGGGCTTACCCCCCCCCTCTGACCAGCAGGTGGTGTCAGCGCCTCACCTGACCACAGGTGGAGTCCGTCGAAGCTGTAGGAGTGGAGGTCGTCCCCTGCTCCGTTGCAGCCCCAGCCCTCGCCCCCCCCGGGGTAGGGGGCATAGCCGTCGGTGCTGGCCCAGCCAACGCGGACGTGGGTGGCCTCGGCCGTAACGAAGGGCTGCACCTGGTCCACGATCAGCTCGTAGTACCACTTCCTGTACTGCGCCGAGCCCTCGCTCACGCCCAGGAAGATGTTGGGCCGCATGCTGCGGGAGGGAGGACATTCTGGTCACCTTCATCGCTCTCTTTGTCCAGAGGGCACTGTGTGTTTGTGTATATATATATATATATATATGTGTGTGTGTGTGTGTGTGTGTGTGTGTTTGCAAAGCTGAAGGTCAGGTGTGGGAGTAGCGGGTTGGAAACGAGTTGCCAGATATCGGATGCAGGAAATAAGTAAATCGCACTGAGAAAATATTTTATTTGCACCTTTGTTTTTTCTACTGTCAAAGCGGGAACAGAGACACGCACAGACACACTATCTCTTGACTCCAACACAGCCAGACGACGGTTATTCTTTGTACTAGAGTTCTTCTGGAGGTTGAAAGTGGGCCTCCTGCAGACTGTTAGCCTACTGCATTACTTTGCAGTACTGTAGTCTGCTCTGTTGCCAGCGAATGTATGCAAAGCCTCTGTGACCGCCAAAAGTACCACTGTTCCAATTTGGCACCGCACATAATCACTCCTAATCGCTAACCCTTTCACATTGGAAGGCTGGACATGACCTGCCGAATGAACATTCACTGGAGGATTTAGAGCAGTTGAGCGACTGAGCCTCACAGCTTACAAGTCCCTGTCCCTATATGGTCACTGTCCCTAGGGGTGGAGCTCAACACAATATGAATATAAAGTCCAGGATATTGTTATTGTAGAAGGGTTTTAAAGGAAAAAAAACATTTTAATGATAATAGATTTGAGACTAGGAATTATTAAAGTTCCTCTCCCGGTTTAAGCGCCACCCACATCCGGGTATATCCTATTAAATATACAGATAATATTGAGGGTCAAAGTAAGTTTGTGTGTGTGTGTGTGTGTGTGTGCGTGCGTGTACAGTGAGTGTGCGCGTGAGTGCGTGGCACTGCGTACCTGCTGACGTGGTTGACCAGCCGTGTCTGCAGCAGCAGGTCTCTGCCCGGCAGCAGGTTGTCACAGATCAGGTTCTGGTTAGAGCGCACCGCCACGCCATGACACACACACAGGGAGCACAGCACGTCTAGAACCTAACACACACACACACACACACACACACACACACTTAAGTTTCTTGCACTACCAATCGATCATACACATTGCACTGCACTAGGAACTGTGCAGTGCAGGTAAGAAACAGAACCTGCCATGATGGCCACCTTGCTAATGAAGGGAGGAGCCTTGAGGTCCAGCTCATTGAGCTAACAAACAGACCTGGTGCTCTCTAAATCCTGATTGTGTGAAGAAATTCCATTTATTTTTAATGCAGCTCAGTTTAGGCCTTGTGTTGCAGGAGGGTTTGTGTTGAGACCCGCATGCAATGCAAAGAAATCCAATGTGTGCTAAGAAGAACTGCTTATAGTAAACTTTAACCAAAGACACTAAAATAGGTTTGGTACATTGAATTCACATATGTGATCATGGAATATGTAAAAACAATGACTGATTATGCAAAATAAATCAAATGTAACAATCATATTGTCTCCCTCCAAAAAGTATATTTTCTATGGGTAGTCTGGCTGTACAATGATACTGACACTGGTGAGGCTGACACTGGGGAGACTGACACTGGTGAGACTGACACTGGTGAGGCTGACACTGGTGAGGCTGACACTGGGGAGACTGACACTGGGGAGACTGACACTGGGGAGACTGACACTGGTGAGGCTGACACTGGGGAGACTGACACTGGGGAGACTGACACTGGTGAGGCTGACACTGGGGAGACTGACACTGGTGAGGCTGACACTGGGGAGACTGACACTGGGGAGACTGACACTGGTGAGGCTGACACTGGGGAGACTGACACTGGGGAGACTGACACTGGGGAGACTGACACTGGGGAGACTGACACTGGGGAGACTGACACTGGTGAGACTGACACTGGGGAGACTGACACTGGTGAGACTGACACTGGTGAGGCTGACACTGGTGAGGCTGACACTGGTGAGGCTGACACTGGTGAGGCTGACACTGGGGAGACTGACACTGGGGAGACTGACACTGGTGAGGCTGACACTGGTGAGGCTGACACTGGGGAGACTGACACTGGGGAGACTGACACTGGGGAGGCTGACACTGGGGAGACTGACACTGGGGAGACTGACACTGGGGAGACTGACACTGGTGAGGCTGACACTGGTGAGGCTGACACTGGGGAGGCTGACACTGGTGATGCTGACACTGGTGAGGCTGACACTGGTGAGGCTGACACTGGGGACAGCATTGCTTACTGCTGCTCTGGGCTTGGCCACGCCGTGCAACACAAACCAGTACAGGGCTAAGCAAAGCATTTGACAGTGTCATCTTTCAACCAACCATACAGATAACCATACGCTGTGTGCAAAGTTATACATGGGCTATAAGTGTTCTATATGGGCTGGAAGATTTACATGGACTTTAAGTGTTATAAATGGGCTATAAGTGTTATACATGAGCTATAAATGTTATACATGAACTATAAGTGTTTACATGGGCTCTAAGTGTTCTACATGGACTATAAGTGATATATGGGCTATAAGTGATATATGGGCTATAAGTGATATATGGGCTATAAGTGTTTACATAGACTGTAAGTGTTTACATGGACTAAAAGTGTTTACATGGACTACAAGTGTTATAAATGGGCTTTGCATTTGAGGCATGAAATCCAACCGGCCTGATAGTGTCAAGGGATTAGTGTAGAGTCCACCTTATGGTTGCGTCCATGTTTGTCCAGCAGAGAAATAATGGACTTGATGTGTCCCTCTTTGATGAGATTCAGGGCCTCAGGACTTTCCACCAGTACACAGTGTAGAACCTCCAGTATACCTAGAAACACAATGTAAAACCTCAGGTATACCTAGAAACACAGTAACACAATGTAGAACCTCAAGCATACAAAAGCAATACAAAAAAAAAAATGTTCCACCAAAAGGGACAGGCTGACCCTAACCTTTGAGCATGTTTGCCCAAGAGAAACATCCTTGGTGAAACGTACCAGATGAAGCTTCCAGTCTTTCCAGTCTGCTTATCAGCCAATCCAGAGAGCCAGAGAACTGGGCACAATTCTTCCGGTTGCCCCTTATGAGTGCAGCTAGCAAAGGGTAGGGTAGCAGAGACAATTATTTCCTTCTACAATTTGGCATCAAACACAAACTTCAACCATCAAACACAAACTTCAACCAAATAAAGGAGAGAGAAAGAGAGACGAGCTACAAGAAAGGAAGTTAAGAGGTGACTGGGGATCCAGTTTGTTTCCGGCTTTGGTCACTATACCGTTTGGGTTTTTTTAACTCCTGGTTTTGACTCGAAAGTGTCAAAAAGGTTTGTTTGTCTAAACTTTAAAATGCCGGAAAAAACGAGATGGAAGACCTTGTGCCTTGCAGCATCTTTTTCAGCCAGGAAGAGTAGCCTCATATGACACCAAATCATGGCAGAAGGTCAAAAACGATGGTAAATAGTCATTTAATGTTGTGTTTTATTTGGTGGCTGTGAGGGAGTTTATGGTCAAATCAAACAACCTTTATACGTGCTAATCTTGACCCATAGTATCAAACACAGGTTGAGTTTCAAGGCGATTGGATTCAACACACCACAACACCTTAAAGTACATTTGAGCTTGTTTTTCTGTAGCGTCCGCACCCTCTTCACCCTCGCCTCATCTTACTTGAGCACATGTGAGGTTGCTCCCCAAGTGCAAGGCGAGCTGGAAAGCAAGGCTTCATTTATTTACCACCCACTGAGCACATATGGCCAGGGCAGGCTAGAGAGATAGAGTGCCTCCCCTGTCCAATCAACGTTTTGTCACTACGTGCTCGTAGTGACAAAACCACCCACTGGGCCAGGGCAGGCTGGGAGGTTTGTGCTGACCCTGCTTGGACAGTAGCAGAAGTCCGCAGTGGGAGCTTGAGTTGTCCACTTAGTGAGCTGCTATCAGGCCTGCTATGCTAACCTCTGCACCTCTCACTAGATTTTAACATATTTAACATATCATTCATGATTAACCTCTTAAACTCGAGGTTCCCCAGATTTGGGAAGACCGTGATCACACTCGCGGCAAAAGGCATACAACACTGCGCTTATTATGTAGAAATAGTCATATCAAATTAAACATGAGAAACTCCGCTACCAGCACATATAAGTATTTTTTACACACACCAAACACAACTCAAACAACAAGCATATTAATTAGACAAATTAAAATAGGCTGGAGCTTAAGAGGTTTAGTAATCGTTCCCATATTATTTTAAGTGGAAGATTGCCTACCCTGAATACACGTCATGAAAAACAGATGATCTCACTCAGCGTTAGTGAGAGTTACATTCCCAATCATGCTGTTCCTTTGCTCATGGCTGTGGCTTGCAAAAATATGCCGTAGTTCCCATAAATCTTGTGTATTACAGAGTTTCTTTGTGTGTGAATGAGTACTGGTATAGGTGTGTATGTTAGAGAGAGGATGTTTATGGTGCTGGTTTGGTTGACTGCCTGCTGGCGTAGAGGTTGGGAGTCAGTGATGCTCGGGCAGGGCAACCCAGACCCCATTCTCGCCTGCAGAACCACCCCATACACGATTTTTGGAGGCATAAAGATGCATTTCTGTTTGTATTTCATACTGATTATTTGTCCTTATTCTGTCTTGTGCCTTATTTATGAAGCAAGTCACAGCCATCAAAATCCAAGCCAGAACCCAAACCATCTTTTTCATTACCTCTCCAAATGTTTCCCAAACTCACTTTTCTTCTGCTCGCATTTTGAGTTTAATTATCTTTTGTCCCAGTGCAACTCGTCACTCTGTGATGTCACAAAATAATCAGTTTTTAGTTTTTTAGCTTCACTTTTAATAAGGAGACAAGAAATTTGCTAAAATATCTTTACTTTGGAGCAGCTTGAATGGTGTGTTCTCAGCCCCACATCACTGAGAGAGCTAGTCAACCTCACCTGCTTCCACTCATTTCCTCTAACTCCGACAAATGCTATGCTATGTTATGAAACTAAAGTAGTCTGATGCCTCTTGTAAAATTAGCAAAATTAGAATTGTCAATGTGTATTATTTTTCGTCGTGGCTGACAGTAGGCCCCACGGCGGGGAGCTGCCGTCACTAGTGTGTGAGGATGTGAGTCCTCCGGAGTCTCCTCACCGAGGAGCTCGTATAACGAGTTAAGGATGGACCTCCAAGCCTCCCCCGCCTCTTTCCCTGCAATCTCGGCAAAATGGGCGGCGCTGCTGTAGACGTGGAGCCGGTCGATGCACTCCAGGAGCAGGCTGGTCATCCCCTGGAAGGCAAGAGGGACAGCAGACACAGGAGGAGTCAGCTTCCCTTAATTCACCCCCATCCCATTGTTTTGGGTGGGGTATGAACCATACCGGAACACCATCAAAGATCCTTCCTCCTCTGGGGAGACCGGGCAAAGACTATCCTATTGTCTCTTGTTGCACTCTTTTTATCAGCATGTTCCACACAGATACTCAATTTGTTCCTCCCATTTCGTTACTCATATGAACCCTTTCAACTTCACACAACCACATCTTCCAGGTCGCTAGATTACACGCTCAGCTGTTTGTCCCCTAGCTCTAGATGTTTGTTAAATTACGTCTGTTTGTAGAGATTAGCGTACACTAAATCAACAATGTTGATTATGTACTGGCAAGGAATGGCGATGCCTGATCCAAATCACAGTATTTTGTTTTTTATCAGACTTTGCTAGTGAAATAACATCAGGCAGCCTGGTCATAAGTGTACTTCTACGTAACCATTTGTCAATAATTGCGGAGCAGAAGCTGTTACATCTTCCACACCATTTCTCTAATCCACATCATATCCAGAGCCTGGTGATATTGTCCGATGGCCCCTGTCCCAAAACGACGAGGGCGTAGGGAATTCATTTCCCCAAGATGTACGCCATAAAACTGACACCTGTAATGCCCAATAAGGATCCCATTAGGATGGCATGGCAATTACACCCTGTTCATCCACCAAATGGAATAACTATGCCAAATAACTGATGGATGCTTTTGGGAGAAGGGGCCAAGCCGTATCCATATACCGTATCCTGCCAGACAGCTTGGCTTGGACTAGAACACGTTTAAGGGTTTACACAAGCCAAGTGTGACCAGGAGAGACTGTATGGGGTACTGGTACTGCAGGAGTATGTATACTTATGGACTGTGTGTGTCTCCTGGTGATCATCATGTGGCAAGGCATAGAGTCTCAGTGTTTATTGTGGCCAAAGTATAGAAGCAGCTGAACTGGAAACCCTACAGAAAGAATTCATGAGGAGATCTTGCTAATGGTCTGGTGCATTGGTATCCTGTCCGTAACAAACATGTGTTCCATGGGTACTAGGACCAACAGTCTGGGCCGTTAACGTGATCAAAGTCTTCCTTTAATTGGTTAGGTAAACTGTGATCAGGTTAGAGTGGACCCCCCTCCTTACAGAGCGAGGTGAGGTTAGTGATCAGGTTAGAGTGGACCCCCCTCCTGACAGAGCGAGGTGAGGTTAGTGACGCCGTGATCACCAACACCCACTTGGTTCATTCATCCTTTTGTAACCACAGATGACTGAATGCGCACACATTGCCCGTCATCTGCAGCACATTATAAAGTTGTAATTGTGAAGTTATCAGCCAATGTTTGTATTTCCCACAATCCCCCCAGTTCCCCACCTACCTCCTCCTGGAACAGATTCTGCCGGTTCTTCAGATGTCGCAGCCGGTTCTGCTTCTCCTCGTGCTCCAGGTGCTCGTCCGGGGGCTGGAAGTAGCCTATCAGATCCCGCAAACTGAGGCTGACCGATTCGATTGGCAGATCGAGAGCAGAGGTGTTCCCTTTTTTGGAGAGCACATCCAGGCCCCTGGGCAGAGGAGAACAGCCAGGTTTGTATCTTCGAGATATCTCAGAGGGACTTCAGAGATGCAACAGAGGATGTAAGAGCCTTGGAGTGATACGATATGTTAGACTGGGTACCGCCAGCCCATTCTGCCCACGATTTGAACTCGCCCTGCAGAAGGGTCTGGAGAAGAGAAATACATTTCTTTCTGCTTTCGATACTTTTTTGCGGAAGCCAATCACCAAGCTGGCTTTCCCCCCTGGCGCGCTATTGGATGGTTTAACACAATGACGACAGGGAAGCAACGGCAAGCAGCCAATTGCGTACAGAGTCGTTTGAACTAGGCCCGTTGATCACGCCTCTTGTGCTGAAGAAAGGAATGACAGCAGCTTCTGCGCTTGGTCTCGCAATAGCCAGGCTAAAAGTATGTGTCAGATAAACAGAACCACTGTAGCCATGGAAGGAGTCCATCCAGGTGAAGGTGTGTGTTGAGTTCCGCTCACCTGATGAAGCGGTTGAACAAGAATACGGTACTCCGAATGACTCGCGCCGTACGACTCTCCTCATGCTGTGACCGAGACAGAGTTAGGCCATCGTCCATGTGGCCCTCGTGGTGCATGATGGCCTGAAACAAAGGAAACCTCTCAGCTGACACGGGAACTGTTTCTTCTGATCATGGGAGTGGAAATGGCCAGCCGACAGGACCGGGATCACAGCTCTGCGACCAAACCAGTGAAGGTGGATTTACTGTGCCGGTGTCTCCCATTAACCTTATACAACGGCTTCAGTTCCGGTTCCCTCCCAGCAACACAGTCTCATTATCATGGTCATCAATATCATAAACAGAGCTTATTTCCTATTGTCAAATAGATACCTCCTCTTTTCAAAATCACACAGAGTTCTTGTCAATCAATACCAAAAAAACAACCACGCAACACTCTTTCGTCACTGCAGAGCCATTGGCTTCAAAATGCAACCAGTCCATCTGGTGATGGAGGAATCGTCATCACAATACCTTCCGTTGCACTCCGCCCATGCGGGCACACTTGGTATCCATGGCCTGGTAGGTTAGCCACAAGCTGGTGTCCATGTGCTGGACGTAACACACAGAGTCGCCGTACTTT